>NW_015112754.1:422585-460826 GCF_001443285.1 Poecilia latipinna | reverse complement strand
TATCCAAATAGACATCTCAAAGACATTTTCAATACCAATCGATAATCTTGCAAGATACTTAGAAGTAGTCAGCATGTTAAATAAAGTAGAAAACCGTCAGTGTGGGCTTAGTAAATAAGCTGTGCTGTGTCTCAGAACCAGTACTCATACTCTGAAGATGGTGTTGAAGACTTCAGAGTCAAGTTTTGATAGACAAATGAAATGAGTGTTGATGTTTATAACATTTAACAAGTGCAAGTCATTAGGAGGAATAACATAATGTCACGTTTAATTGGATGATGGAAAAGGTTTAAACAAAATTCGTGGCTGAAGTTGTGCAGCTGCACAACTAGTTAAAAAACTATAAAGAGTTATTAAGAATGAGTCAAGCATGTAACATTAAGGAAAAATGCATGCTTAAATGACTAAAGAAAAAAACAACTAAATGAATTCAAATGCTTTAAAATTCTGATTTTTTTTTCTCACAATGTTTGAATATCTTCATAATTTACCGTACTTGTGGGGAAGCTACAGCAAATGTAAACCTGAAACTGAGTTGAACCAGATCAGCCTTTTGTTGCAGCTCTTTTACAGCACAGGCAGACGAAAGTCTGCTGCCAGCACCCGGTGCCTTGACCTCAGCGTGCCGACTCTACACTCGCACTGTGGGCCAACACATCTGGCTCGTTTTCGGCGATAGCTATCCAAACATACGTGCAGGCTGTTCCGAGCCTCCTGCTGTACACGATGGAGATCAATTAGCAGGAAATGAGGCGGAGAAACATTGACGTATGTGGCGGGTGAAAGACGGCGAAACAACATGTTGCACTTTCACATGGTTCTATACCCGTTAGTAAGTATAATGGGTGAGATACCAGTCTTTAAAAGTTGCTTCTTGACTAAAATACTAGTCGACAAATGATCCAGTTTATTTTTTTTTAGCCGTTTCTATTGCTGGCCACTCAGTCAGTTTTGTTTATGATCAGGATTCTAACCCTAACCCCTTCCCTCACAGTCTTTGCTCCAGTTCAAGCCAGTGGTGAACTACTGGGTTAAGGTCGGGACTCTGTGTAAGCCAGTCAAGTTCTTATGCGCTCATCCATGTCTTTGTGGACCTTGTTTTGTGCACTGATCCCTGTTGGAACAAGAAGGAGCTGAAGTAGCGAAAAACAGCTCCAAACCATAATCCCCCTCTGCAGCAAATTCACACTTAAATAATTTTTCTCTCATAGCGTTTCTGAGTTATGCCACGTTCCAAAATAATATTTGTTCAACTCCCAAGTACTGCATCATTATATCATGTGCAATATAGCACAGCTGACAAAAACCACGATGAGGTGGCACCATTCACTGCAATTATCAATTACTAAAATAGTCATAACCCAACAACACATGTCCACAGGAGGACAAAGCAGACATTTGCCCCAAATGTCTATTTATTAGTTTGGAGATGGTTAGCAATCACTGAAATGGATTTTAAATAAATGGGTTAAAACAATGCAGTCAGATGTAGACATGAAGATGTAGAGCTATGCTCAAGTATTAGTCCAAATAAAAGAGCACTTTAAAAGAAAAGATGAATTGTAGTTTATATCTTATGTATGCCAATGACTTGTGATAATGAAAGCATCATTTTTATTCCACTTTGAAATAGGAATGTTTGACGGCTGCCTGAAATAATAATTCTTCTAACAAGATTTTAAAACCAAAAAGTTAAAATCTCACCTTTGTCCATTGAACATCAGCCATCAGATTAAATGTTTGTCCTTATTTTATTTCTCTAAAGCATTTAGCTAATGATTAAAAAAAACTTTTCAGATTTAGAGATATTAAAGAGTTGATGGCTGAAGTATTCACTGCCAATGTAGAGGTGTTTGCTTTTTGACCTCCAAATATCCCAGAAGACAACAAAGCTTATGTAAAAAAAAAAAAAAAAGTCTTATGTGAACATAGTGTGTGTCTGTATTTCATAAAGGTTTGATTAAAACAAGTTTGTTCTTCATTTAGTGAAGCTACCAAAATTTTTACTTAAGCATAAGTGGCGATACTTCAAAAATAATATCCCGAACAACAACAATGTCACATCTTTGTCTGAAAAAATTACTCAAGTAAATGCAACTAATTACTACCCAGCTCTGGTTGTTTGACCTTATGCCTGTGCTGCCTGCTTTTCCTTCCTTCATTTTTACCCATGAAGTGGAATGAGAGCAGGAAACCAAAGAGGCATTTTTGTTTTGATCCTACATCTTCACCACAGACTCTGCCAGCATCTGCTAATACTCTGAGCGCACCTGGCATATTACACAGGCTTATATCCTGCTCCTCAACACCTCACAAATGTGCTGATCCAGTCTCCCATTGTATAGTGCTTTCTCAGACTGTATGGCAGTCTCTTGCCCAGGTGTAATTAAATCCTAATCCTCCTGCTGACAAAAGCAAAGGTAGCATTCATTCATTTTGCAGCTGAGAATGCCTGATGGATCGCCACTAAAAGGTTAGGCGTAACACTGGGGTTTTGTCTGATATATTCACCCTGCTGCTGTGAAGTCTGGACATTTTTCTTTCCTCTATTCTTCGATATTTGTCAGGCCGCCCCAGGGCAGCTGTGGCTACCATCCGGTAGCTTGCCATGATCAGCGTGTGAACGTGCACGTGAATGGAAAACGACTGATTTCATGTTAAGCGTCTTTGAGTCTGATGTCACTTCAGTTTCGTTAGCCGACGATGCACGTTAGCTCAGCGGCGTTCAGCAGAAATTTTAACAACAAAGTGACGGCCTGCGTTGAAGAAACCCAGCATGGGCCATTTGCACTCATTTCTCAAACTAAACAGAACATCCTGAGATAACCAACAACAACAATCAAATCATTTTAACAACATCCCGGCACCACAATGTAAATGACTCAGTCGAGGAGGACAGTCGCCTACACAACACCCCTCACGGTAGGTCCAACCACAACTGGCACGTTCGGTTTTGATAAACTGGCCACTGTAGTGTTTATGTCATGCTATGTACACAAACAGCTGGCTGCGCTCTCATGTGAACACGCTGACTCAAGCCCCTAACCGTAATTTCTTTGCAACAGCTGCACGTTAGGCCACATGTTTACCCAGCTCTGGGAGATCAGTAGGTGTGCGTGAGCTGCAAAGGTATCAGGTTAGTGACTAACCAAAACTCCTACTGTTAGTAAAGCTGGGAACAGAGGGGGCGAATGAACTTGGGTTTTCCACAAACTCAAGCCACGTCCTCCACTGTTTGATGGCATGAGTGCTCTGCTGCACAGGCAGGTTTTACATGACATCGGTGGTTTCGAATCCAGATGTAAGCAGTGTTTTCTGCTGTGCCGGCTACATACTAGTGTGTCAGAACATGAAGCACGGCAGTTCTGTTTGTTCACATTCCTGACCACAAGGAAGCACCGATCAGCGTACCAGCAGGAGGTCACCTGGAAATGTCATCAGTTTCTTTTCAGTCTCCTGATTTAAAGCCTATTGACTTGTGTGTCTTTTCCAGATGTCGACTGTTGAAAGACAGTAGACCCTAGCGGTACACTGTCAAAAGGATTTTAACCCTTATGTTTTTGTGTGGGTCAACTTTAATCCTTTTCCAACTTTTGGTATGCAAAATGTATCGTATGCTTCATATTATTGGCACAAGCTTTTATGATGGCATGAGAAATGTATACATTTGCACAAAAGCATATCCGGCCATTTTAAAAATTCTCCAGGTTCCAAAAATGGCAGAGTGATATTTGTGGTGTTGTGGTTCACATATAACCCAGCAGGAAATATTGGCTTTGCATGCGTAGTTTAAAAGCTTTGTGGATGAAATATTGTTTTCCCATTTATCTGACTTTAGGTTGCTTGGTTCAAAAGGAAAACTCAAACGTCTCTTTCCGCATCGAAACTCTCCGACTCATTCTGAACTGATACATCGTCCCCTTGGTGATTTTTGAGACTGGTCTGGGCCCTCCTGGCATTGGGATGCCAAATCTCCAAAGATGCCTGAACCAACTTAACTGACAATCTCTGAATCGAGACACTAATTTTAGCTGCGTGTATCCAGGATCTTTTCTTTTGGTCATGACCCTTACCTCATGGCCCCAAGTGAGGTTTGGAGGTTGGAGTGATGAAGTCGAGACCTTTTGTTTTTTGGTTCAGCTGTGACTTCACTATGACAGATAATGACTGACCATGAAACCCCAAACCATCTATCCATCTCCAACTCTACACCATCTTCATTAGTAAACAACAAAAGATAATTGAACTTCTCTACTTGTGGCACTGAACAGTCCCTTTTTTTGGTTGAAAACCATAGTCTCCAACCAAAGGTACAACTGATCCTTACTACACACTGATTCAGTACAGACTGAAGGTCGTTACCAGAAGAACCAGATCATCTGCCAAAAATATGGATGAGACCACGAGATTCCCAAATCGGACATCCTTCTCCAACTCTATGCCCATTATTTTTCATTGTTCGTTTTATGGTTAAACTTCAAATTTTCACACTTTTTCTGTCTTTTATTAAGGAAAAGATAGAGTATGTATCTTGTCAGCGAACCCCCTCAAATATACAAATACATTTTTGGTCATGACTGTAGTTTTATTTTATAGAAACAAAACAGACTCCTTAACTTCTGTCAAGCTAAAATCTACTGTGTGCCTGTCAGTTCTGATTGACAGTGGGCCCGACGGCGCCGATTGTATGTCAGCCTCACTTCTGCCAGTAAAAACAAGCAATGTGCAAGACAGGCATGACAGACTGACAGGTAACAGTCCAGGACCACGAACGAGCCTGAGAACAAGTAAATTAGCAAGCAGCAGCACAAGAATTCACACATTTAGATTATCCAGTGAGTCCAAGGTGCGAGTGTGCCTAGAGGTGTGTGTTTATCTGTGGATGTGAAGGCAGCAGGATGTGCATGTTTGTGAGAAGGTCAAGGGCTCCGACAGCCTGAGGAAAGAAGTCGGTAGAGAACCTTGCAGTTCTACTCCAGACCTCTCCTACCCATTATTAATACACAATAATTCACATCAGTAGGATGGAGCTGATATGTTTTGATCTTCCCATGCAGTCACACAAAGAAGCAGTATGCTTGATGTGTTCATTCACAGATGCATCTTTAAAAACAAAGTTCACATCAGTCCTCAGTGTCCTGTGGATGAAACCGAGGTACATTTATAAAGCAACTTTCCTACGGAGAAAGGCTTACTCTGGGTACATTTCATTCTTACGAGCAGGGTGGTCTTTAGTGAAATGGTTTTCCTTCTCACAAATCATGCCTGCAGCGACATATCGAAACGCACGTACAGAGCCATAAACAAACTGCCTTTACAGCTCTTTGGTTTGGTCCGATTCCATAGCCGTAGAAGGTGAAACATCCAAATCCCAGCATCTGCCTCACAACTCTGGAAAAACACCTCGTTCGCCAAACCAACACCTACTAAAACATTACAGATTCCATTATTTAAAAAAATAAATGAAAAAATCTATGCATAGACTGCAAGATGAGAATGGGATATTAAACAAAGACAGTCACATGGAATAATCGGAGTACTTAAGATTTCCTTAACTGCCAATTCTAAATTATTGCAAGCAGAAGTTTGTTTTAGCAACTCGGTGCGAGGCAGTCAAATTGGAGAGGAAAAAGGAAATGGTGAGCAGGGCGGTCCCTCTCTTGCAGGCAAAAGACAAACAGTTTACATGGTGTAAATTCTGGGTAAGTGGCACTCCAAACAGAGCAGAACAGGTACAGAAAACACCTCCAGGGGGCCGAGGCAAACAGAACTCACAAACCCCGTGTCACCACCTCGGCTGCGAGAGCCGCAGCAAGGATTTTTCTTTAATGGTTTGTTTCACACATCTGAAATCTAAAATTAAATTTTAATGGCCCTTCTTTAGTGCCGGCATTCTCTTTTAAAGCCAACAAAACGCTTTAGGAAACTGGAGTACAAAGTAACAGCTTACACACAGAGACATGTAATAAAAAGATGTGCTAAACTGTCAAATGAAGTTGTTGGTTTTGTTTATTGAAAAGGCCTCACTTCGTTTGTTTTTTTTTTGTTTTTTTTCTTCTTCTATGGGTGTCAGGAAGTTATAGGTACTTCCCTCACCTGACCAAGTCACAACTCCTGGCCACGAATGTTTTCATGTGTTTGAGGGGGTGGCAGAAGACAAATTAAATCTGTTATCTTCTCCTTAATATTGAGTTATAAACATGTTCAGATACACAACAGATGAAAGTACAAGACCTGCTCTGTTTACAGTCACAGCTACGGTCCCATTTCGCATACAAGGAGCAGAAAACATTAAAGCAAAGACCAAAGTCTCCTTCTCAGGGCTTTGTGATTTTAGGGATGCACAAGCCCGGAAAAAAACTGCGCATTCCTGCAGTGAATCAGACCCTTATTCTTTTGTTTTGTTATGGAGGCTAACTGAACTGCTTTCATCTCGGCCATTTCGCCAGATCAGAATTTGATCAAACCCGAGATGCGAGTACTCTCACTCTTTTTCCTTCCAATCACGCAAGAGGTCTCAGTGAGCACATATTGCTCCCTACTGTCCTCAACCTTAGAAGTAAAGAATAATAGGAGCCGTCTCTGAATTACATGACCACTTTGTTAGTTTCCAAACCTTTGAGCTCCACGGAAAGAATGTGGTTTTGGCTGCGGACAAGTGGAGCCGTGGAACAGCTCTACCTCATCTGTGGTTTCATTTGTGTATGGATCTGGTTTTAAACAAGCATATGGGCCGGTTGCATGGCAAGCGAAGGGCGGTGTGTTTTTTTTTTTTTTGCAGGGCTGAATAATCTCATTGCCAATGCAGCGCTGCGTCTTATTGCCATTATCCCTTTTCAGCGCGGCAGAACCGGTCGACCTGACACAGCTTCTGCAAATTATGTCGCGCAATCACTGGCATCTAGGTCAGTGCATCTCTGAGGCACATGGAAAAATACACACACTCACACTGGGTTGGCCTTAATGTGAGCCCGCTCTCCTGAGCTTACCCTACATGTTTCAGATGGAAACACAAAGCAACCTTTGATGACGGCATTTATCGCCAGCATAGCTCATGAATAATTGGAACGTTCAAGGAAAATAAATGCGAAGAGAGCAATTTACACAGATTTACTGGTTGCTTAATTTTTTTCCTTACAGCCCAATGTCTTGACTGAGCATGGAGGAAAACCACTAGTCAAAAGTAAAAAAGTCATAATACAAGTAAAAATTTGTGTTTTCTAATAATTTTACTACAATGTACCAATTACAGTATGATACCATTTTGTAATATATATGACAAAGTGACTGTGTAAAAACCTTACACCTATGACTTGGCTAAAGTTCTTGAAGGTAGGAGGGAGAGGAAGCTAGTAATTCAAAACAAATTGTTCTCCAGTTCAGACTTGTCTTCCACTTACCCAGGTTTGATTCAATTTTACCAGGAAATGGTTAGGATCGCTGGTTAAAAGGACATGTTTATGGGTTTTAATGCATTTTTACCTTTAGATATTAACATTTATGCATTTACAGTATGGAATAGGTATAGAATAATAAACAGCTGATATCAGGTAGGACAGGTGGACTCTAAAAAAAGAAAAAGCTAGAAAAGCATTAATTACAGTGTCACTATAAAGGCAAATGGCATTAAACACCCCATTCACACACTTAAAACAACTACACATTTGCCTAATATAAATGTTTTTTTTAAGGGGGTGAAAGATGGGAGGAAAACAGAATTCCAAGAAACTATGAAAGAACTTTTAAAAATATAATTACTATATTTTCCAGACGATAGAGCGCAACTCACTATAAGCTGCACCCACAAAGTTAAATAAATAAATAAATAGAAACGTACATATATAAACCTCACTGGGCTATAAGCCGCTGGTATCTCCACCGCTCACAGTTTTGCTGCGTCCTTAATTAATCTGCTATTAAGGACCCAGCCCTCCGTCTCCAACGCCGAACCATAGGTTCATTCACACCGACTCGCAGCGGCTCCATTTCCCTCCTGTACTGCCAGATTGATAGCCTTCAACTTAAAAGCTGCATCATATAAGCTTGAAAACATTTCTCCGTCGTACCTGCTGCTACCATGTGCTTGTTCTAAATGAAAATCAGCACTTTCTTCTTTGATTTCCAATTTTGACTTCCAATGATTCACTTCCTGCTAAAGAGCCCCCTGGTGGTTGAAGAAAACCCACAGAAAAGCCGCACCGGGCTGTAAGCTGCACGGTTCACAGCATGGGAAAAAAGTAGCGACTTAAGAGTCCGAAAAATATGGTAGCTTTTATTAAAATAAATTGCTTTCAACAAGCACAAAAACTGAAAACGAAACAAAAATATGGAATCAGATATGTACAGATCTGTGATCAATAACACACAACCACACCAGCCATGTGATTGCACATTAGCATGCTGTCTGTGTGCTGCAGTAAGGTGGACCAGGGTATATCTGCCACTCTCTCAATGGTTTGGCACAACTCTGATAATCCATAACTGTCTTGGGGATCTTGACAAGCGATTCATTTCTGTTGTCCAGGCTAATAACTTCTCCGGCAAACATTGCAACTTTTATTTTATTCTCTCCAAGACAGCTTTCCTAAGAACTGGAAAGTCAATCTGGAAAGCAGAAGGCAGTGACAAAGCCATTAAAGATGCATTAGAGAAGAGTTTACAGTTGAGTAGCAGGATTGCTGAAAATAGATAGCGGCTTCTAATGCCCACGTTTGGCAGGAAAGAGAGCGGTTTTCCACATTAATCAAAAGTGAGCCAGTTGCACTCACAGCATGCTGTAGGTAATTAGTGGAACACTTTAAGTGAGCATTACCACAATTAAACTTATCCACCCTCAACAGCAGCCCAAACATAACACCGATCCTAGCCAGGGAATAATAATGGAAACCTTTTGGCTTTCTAAAGTAGGAGCTAATATTAGATTTGGCTGCCAGAGTGGGAGGTTTAATATATTTCTGCAACAACCAAAAATCACAGCAATTACATCTGTCCCACCTTTTAATTGCATGGCAAAAGAAGAGAGGTTTTAGGTAACCACAAAAAAAAGTTCACAATGGAGTTAGGAAACACGTTTTCAAAACCAAAAGAACAAACAAAATGTCATCACTGAGAGCGACTATTTTGTTCTCAAACCTAAACTATGAAGATGTCCACAATATTATATCAACAGTTTTAAATCTTTTTTTTTTACTTAAAATGTAATATTTTTACTTTGTTTCTTCTGCTCTGCACATATGGATCCTTATGGACTCTGAAGTTGCATAGAAAGCTTTAATTTCAATTTAAAAGTAATGTATTCTACATAGTTTGAGGAAAGTCTTACTATGATAATAGGGACAGCATGGAATAGAAATTAGTAATGACATGAGTCACTTGTATAACTGTGAAGATAGTACATTTGGTAAGCTGTATCTGTAAAGCACCAAACTACAGGCTAACTACTAATATAGCCACCCCAAGTAATCAACTAATATCTGATTTTCCATACATGTGGACCTCAATAAATACAAATTTCAGTCACAGAGCTTAAGACACATTTTTCTTCCACTTGACTTTCCATGAATATGCTCAGAAAACGAATTTTCAAACCCATTTGACCTTTTTGTACCTTCCTGTAAATGTATCCTAAACACCTTTAAAATCAACACACACCCCTATTATAATGAAGGCTGTAACACAGATGTGAGCGAGTTCTGTCATAAGTTTTCTTAGTAATACTTATTTTTTGAGAAGCCCAAATTTTCAGTCTGCTTTGCTTCTGAGAGAACAAACAGCACTAAACTTCTAAAGCATATCCCTCTGCAGTCATTGATTAATTGCAACATTGCGGTCTAATGCCAAAACATTTGGTGCCAGACCACTGGGAGAGTGGCAGAGAACCCTCGGGTCAAATGGATTAAGCTGAAGTTGTTTAAACAGAGCCAAGAGTTTTAGTAAGACAATATCTTATACCGACAGCTTTTCTGCCAATGAACTAGGTTGTGCAATGAAGAAACAGTTTGGCATTCACAACCCCCTATACACTGGAAACGCCAGTGAAAATAAGAAATGACAGGATGTGAGGAGAGATTGCTGAAACCCTCAGACTGGGATACCAGAGTCAACATACAGAAGAAAACAAATGAGCTGTATGTGAAATAGAGTAGGAGGAAGCAACATCAAGCTGCACGATGAGTCTGCAAACCTTTTTGTCTCAACTCCTCTATCTGCAGTACCAGCAGTGTCTCAGAAGATATCTAAAAAAAATAATGTTCTAGGTTGCATTCAGCAACTTGAGCTAAAACTTCACAAGAGTGAGAAAGAAAATGGTCAACAACAACAACAACAACAAAAAAGTTTCCTTACCTGACGCTCCTCAACAGTTTTCTGCGGCTTTCCTGTCGTTGAATGGTCTGACGTGTGTGTCTGCATGTCAGCGGCTGTACTGGAATCACTCTGATTCAAGCAACAGACAGACACCTGTGTAGCCTATTAACAATAATAACAATAATAATAAAAAGTTTTATCAATCAGCCTCCTACCTTACAGTATCCAGCGATCTGTTCTGCGATGCTGCTGATGTGCAGCAAGTATCGCTTCAATCTCTGCTGATACGTGAAGGCGGCGAGCTGAGCTTCGTTCTGCAGCGTCGCCACCTGAGCCACCAGGAGCTGCTCCCTCCTGTTCCACCTGAGCTGCGCCATCCGGGATGCCTGCTCCAGACCTGCGCCCCTCTCCTCCAAAGCACGTTTCACTGCCCGGAGGGACTCCACGCAGCAGCGCTCCTCCTCCGTGCCGCTCATGCTGTGACCGGACAGCAGCAGACCGTCGGCGTCCCTTCTGACTTCGAGCACGGTGACGCGGTTTTTTTTTTTTTTTTTTTTTGGTACTCCTTGAGTCTCTACCGAGCGTCGGAGTCTAAAGGTTTCGCTCGCTGCGTCGGGTTTTTGAGTCCGACCACGCACACAGTTTGCGAAAGAAACTTTGGCGTTCGGGTACGGATATTTATTCAAGAGGAATTTTACATTTTAAATTCTCAAACTAGTCGGAGCAGTGAGAAAACAAAAACAAAGTTTGAATGTTCTGCGCAGTTTACGTTTTCGCCGGTGCGTCCGTCGGAGCTGGGTGGAGGAATGACGTTTATGCTGCGACTATCAGGATGCTGGGTTATTTTTTTTTTTTTTTTTCATGGGTTTGTTTGTAGTTATATTTTTGGCTCTGTATTCCTTAGTCTCTTATTTTGGATCAGGCAATCCTCGTTTCCGCTTTATTTTAGTTCAGTCCTTTCTTAGTTAAAAATGTTTAATTATTCCTTGTGCCTAGTTGTTTTTTGATGAGGTCTGATTAATTTTTCCTGTACTTTCCCCCTCTCTCTCTCTCTCTCTCTCTCTCTCCTCTTCTCTCTCTCTTTTCTCACACCTGCAACCTGTTAGCCAATCAGTTTTCCCAGCTTTTACTCTCTCGGTACTTGACCTCCTCTCCTTCACTCACCCCTTGTTGGATTCTCCCAGTTCCTGTTTTGCTTTGCTCTGACTTCCTGTGTTTTATTAAGGTGTTTTTTCATTTATATTTTTTCCCATTAAAATACCTAATCTGATCTCCAAATGAATAATTTAATTGTATGTTACTCTCAAAAGGCTTTACATCATACCTTTTTCAACCATTTATATTCAAATGTGCACCTGGACCTACTTTATGAAATAGGTCCAGATTAGAAAATAAGCAAACAAAGTTTCAAATGAACCAACCAAAATCTTTTTTTGTTGTTGTTTTTTTTTGTTTGTTTGTACATAGACAAAACATACACAGTAGATGCATTCTTTACATGTAATTTTTATGTGTCTGTGTGAAAATTTGAAATGTCCATATATGTTGGTTGTTGTTGTGACAAGCAATTGTATGTCAGATGTATAAAAGTAAAGTGTATTTGACTCTCTGGCCTTCCACCACCACATGACAATGGAAATGAGTTCATGGAGTGTTTATCTAAAATAAAATAAAATAAAACGGACTTTCTTCATATCAACAGATCACTACTTTTAAAAATTATTATTATTATTATTATTATTATTATTATTATTATTATTATTATTTTGCCCAACATCCCGGCTAGAAATAACTTAACTATGTTTGTTTTGGGAATTTGATATTTGTTACATATATTTTCCACCAGAGGTCGCCCTCTCTCTCCTCTGGCAAAATCAAATGTTACAAGTATAAACCCTTTAACCTTTGTAAGAGTATTTAAGCCTTCATAAAATTGACATTGTTTGCCAGATATTTGCCTTGCTTCTTATACAACTTTTGTTCTGCACACACGAAGCACGTCTCAATGTGCTTCATGTGTGCATGAAGCACACACATGAAGCTGTGTGCTTCATGCACACACACTTTATGTGTGTGCATGAAGTGTGTGTGCTCATGCTGTGACATCAGCATGATGTCACAGCATGATAAATACCCATCTAGCTAAATATCCAACCCGGTTAATCTGATTGAATGGCATGACAGATTCTTAGATATCAGGTCCCACTTCAAACAGCCTGGTTATGGTCTGCTCTGTTCAGAGTGATTGTTGTGTCATCAGAGAACAGGTGTGGGTTTTTTTTTTTGTTGTTTTTTTTAAGTAGAAAATGATCTACTGAGGCACCGTTCCACAATGTAGGCGTGCTAGAAGGTGAGAGGTCTGAGACATTTCTTGCAACTCAGCCACTCTTGCAAAAAGAAAGTTGCTGTTTAACTTCACAGAAACTGATTAGTCCAAGAGCATGTTGACTTTTACTTCGAGGGTTTTGGAGTTGTGCATTGCTTGTTTCAGAGGGGGAAAAAACATTACAAGCAACCACTGGGTATCATTCTTATCACACAGGCCATATGTTTGTACTGATAAGCTTCAAAATAATAGCACTGAAAAAACTGTCCTGCCCTTGTTTTGTTCTCTTTGCGAGCTAACTCACTGAATAACAACAATGGCCTGAATGACCTGTAGATATAAATCAGATTGATGTGTTTTAACTTAATTTACAAAGAGAAGTGTTAACTACTTGCCTTTTATGATGCCTAATAAGAGGCAAAACTCTCAGCTGGTTCGTAATGAAAAATTGCAGCTATTCTCATATGTAATGGAAAGCACTTTAAAATACTACACCTTGTTAAAACTTTAATAACTTACAAATGAAACCTTGTCAAATTGAAAAAGAAAAGTCTGGAACATTTATCAAGTATTTTTATTTAACCACTTTTCTTTTCGAGTGCATTCAGTTTTCTTTGAAAGTTACTCAATTTGTAAACAGACCCCATTTTACGCTTCATTTTATTTCCTCTTGTCTGCTGGTTTTTGCTTCAATTCTACGTTTGTTTAATTTAGTTGTATATATGATGCATAACAGTTTACCTGGTTCAAACTAAAATTAAATGCACTTTATGCATTGCATGCATTTTCTTTACTTAGTAAATCTCTGGATGGGAATGAAAATAGGTAATTTTGTTTAAGTTGAAGCTATGCATTCATCGATTTCATTTAGTTTCCAGATCATTCCCAGCATCTTTGGTTTGAAGCTATCGGCATCAGAGATGTGTTTAAAATGATAAAAGAACCCGAAGTTCTAAAAAAGATGTTTAGAAGATCCAAAGACGTGTTGAGACGTGTCTTTGGTTCATTCTAGCTACGAGAGTCAGTGAAGATGACGTCAGCAGATAACAGACATTTCTTGTTGACGTTGTCAATGCTCTCACTTAGAAACAGCATCAGTCAGTGCAACGTGTTTTCATTTTAGAACCAATGGCTCAATTCTGCTCTCCCATAAAGTCAACAAACACATTTTGTTGACTTTATGGCAAGCAACACTTTCTTAGAATAAATAACAAAATAAACCCTTGACAGCTTTTGCAATCATTTTCTTTTGGTCCAGCACTGTAATTCTGTTCTGAACCACAGCCGTTTGGACTTAGTTTATTTGTGCTTCTGTTTTGATCTTTTCTTTATTGCTTACTTCATGATATCTTGCTATTTCAGTCTTTTATGCAAGTAATTTTTGGTCACATTGTTTGTGCTTTAAATTTGTTTCTTTATATCAGTATTTCCTTCTGTTTACTGTTTATTTTTTCATGTTTCTTTCCCCTTTTTTCCTTATACTCTTTGCTTTGTATATTCGTCAGCTTACCCTCAGCCAACTGCCTCATTTGCCTCCACCTCCCTGCTGCATCCACTTGCCTGTGATTAGCTCCTGTGGCTCCTTTGTCATTTTCACCTCTCCCTTAGTATTTAAGCTCCTCTTTCTCTTCCACTCCCTGCTGGACAACCATTATTCCTCTTTGTTGTTTACTGTTACTTCAGTTGCTTCTCTGCTGATTGTTCTTTACCCTAAAATTGTAAACTTAAAAAAGGCCATAATGCAAGTAAAATGTTTGGATTCACAAGACACAAAAAACAACAGCACCACAATATAGTTAACTACACCTTTATTGTTCCTTGTCCAGTCAATGAGAGCTTTTAATTTCATCCCTCATATATGCCATTCATATCAAAGTATTAATTTCCAGCAGACAGCCACACATGCTGCCAGAACCACCAATAATGCAACCAAAACTCCAAGCATTAAGTATGCAGGGGACTGCAGGACCGGTAGTCAGCAGAGTGACATGCCTTTAGTCAGCTTACATTTTCTCTAAATGACTAAATGACTTCTTCTACGGGCCTCAGACGAGATGACGGGTCTATTGAAGCTTAGCAGCTAATGCACATATTAGTCCAAGATCTCTACGGTCTCTGACGTAAAGGGATGCCACTCGGGATTGGAATGTGTTTTACAATAGTTTCGGAAGTTTCCACGATGTTGGTACGCTGTCTCCAATCTCATGCATGGTAGTATGCGGAGCCACAGCCCTGTCCAAAATGTAGAAGTTCAAGGCATTCATGCATTTGGCAATTTTTTATTTATTTTTTATTTTTTTACTTTAATGAATTGTGGCATGAAGAGAAAACCAGGAAAAAGCACTTTGTGGTGGACACCGATACTGTCACAATGTAGAAGCATGACCAGCATCCGTCATACAACAAAATGATTCAGAGGAACTCAAAATGCAGCATTTGTTCCTCCATTTGAGGGACATAAACTTTAAAATTTGACCAACCGGACTCAGGTCAAAATGTACAAATATAACAATAAAAAAGACAAGTGATAATGTCCATAAAACTCTGATCATATGTTAATAAAAACACTAAACTAATGCATTTAAAACAACGTCCTGAGCTCCGGATGAGCTCTTACCGCTGATAGAGATGGCTTTGCTTACCTTTTGCTTATATCAGATAATTAAAAATGCATTAAATAAGACTCCTGTTACAGAAGCTCAGCCAAGAGTCCCGTTAGAAAACATGAAGTTGCCACAGTTCTATCAGACATTGCACATTTACAGAAGGGCATGAGGTGCGCTACTGTTTCACTTTTACCGTTATTAGCCGACGATGAGCGACATGAAATGAAATTGCTTACATTAAATGAAGTGCTAACATTCTTTACAAAGCACCAGCTGGCACCACTGAGGATCTAATGATACAGTCAAAACAAAGAAGGTTCAGATATTTTTTTTGTTTGTTTTCTTTAGTTTTTCTCTCAGTCATCTTTCTGAATGTTAGCCAACATTTCTGGCAAATCTGAGATCACTGCACAGTTGGACCAATATAGCTGGAAATAATCAGTGTTGGATGTTGATATGCATTTAAAACTACACATTTAAACACATTTCCTGTTTCTGGGGAGATAACTGCATGTACTAAACTTTTTTTATTTTTTATTTTTATTTTACTTCCACCTAACAATAATGTTCACTCTTTGGAATTGGGATACCAGAGTTTATGCTATGTTCTAAATCAGAAGCTATGACCTTCGTGTTTTATCAATACAGCAAGGTAAATTTAGTCTAACAATACAATATCAATAATCCAATATATTAATTCTGCATGAAATAAATTGTGCTTTCTCTGAATAAAATCCACAATGCAAGCGGTTGAGATTGCTTTGACTGTATCGCTGCAAGACAGTGATTATTTAAAAAAGTCAATGAACTGAAAATGAGGAGAGAAAAAAAAAGACAGTTTATCATTTTTATAAACGCATACTCTTGCCCTTCACAGCTAGTTGTTGACCTTTTGCAAGGGAATGAACTGAAAACAAAACAGTTGAAAAGAGGTAAGAAAATGAAAGGCAGCATTTTTAAATCAGAAAAGTCTGGTCTGAGATGTGAAACAAAGGGGAAACCGAATACAGAAGAGACAACATACGCAAATCTAGACTTTAAAATTTCGGACCTGACCCATTTTTGAAACAAATCACTGTGAAAGACAAGAGTAATCATTTATGTAAGGCATTTTAAGTTGACAGAACTCCTTTGAGATTCCTTCAGAGAGGCCTTTAGTGGATAAATAAGGAAAACCTTTGTCCATTTTCCAATTGTTAATCCATTTCCATTTTCCACAAACACTTCCCTTAGCTGGAATGTGACACTCTGGATTAGAATATTGTGGAAAGAGTCTCGGATCCTTTACAGGTGTGTGAACCTTTAGCAATCACAGCCAGTCTTCATCCCAACTCTGAGAGGACAAAGACGGCGCTACATTCAGAGGTTCAGGAGGAGGAGAGCCACGAGGAGCATTGGGAGGACGCTGAGAGATGAGGAGGACATGACTGCTCCACCTGAAACGGATGGACAGAGGCAAATAAAAGCAGAATTTAAAGCCTAAGTTGATGGAAAATAATAATAATAATAATAATAATAATAATAATAATAATAATAATAATAATAATAATAAAGAAAATCTGCTACCTAAATGTCCAGTTGATGCATCAAAATCATCTAAAAAAAACAATTTTTGAAACGTGCTCAGAGTGCAATTTGTACTTCATCCAACCCTGCTATTTTAAATAAAGGTGCTTGTGTTGTTACCCCTAAACACGATAACAAATTCCCTTTGTTATAAGCATGGCATTTTGGATTGGATGGCGGAAACTTAAAGAAAACTGGGAGTTCCACCAGGACAATGATCACAAAAACACATAAAATTGAAAAAGCAGGTTAACATCAAGCTTTTAGAATGATCCTCTCGAGTCCCAGACATCAACCCAATCGAAAATGCATCGCGTAAACCCAAGAAGCAACATCTGTATGAAGAAACTCTCTTGATTAAACAACTAAAAGTGTATGGTCAAGGTCCAGTTTGCTGAGGGACAACCTAAGCAGTGTGGAGCAGCTATGACCCTAATAGACGTGTGGTTGGAAGGCTGTCCAAACACACCATCGGATATTTTCTGGACATATTTTGACCTGACCTTCACTGTGAGCAAACCACATAACAACCAAGCAATGGCTAAGTACCGTACGCATTTAGCCACAGAGTGCCATCGCATAAGAAGCGCTACATTTAGAGTTCATCTCTCTCTGACCACGTTCTTCAAATTACAAAACTGAGAGGACTGAGATGACCCCAGATAGCTCTGCTTTCGTCAGTTCCTCGCGTTCGAAATCCATCAGGACTTAAATTCCTGAGTCTGTGAAATCAAGCTGTCAGGTGGAGTCTGGGTCTGAACGATAAGGAAGGAGGAGAAGAACCGCAGGAGGGGTTTCCTCTTCTCATCAAGATCAATTCCAGAGGCTTAAGTTCTCCTCCGTTCGGCGGCCTGCCAGCCGGTCACCCATGCAGCGAGCAGATCAGTCAGGGGGCCGACGAGGCTTTAGTCACAGACCATCTCATCCCTCCAATCTAAGGTATGAGAGCCGAAGTAACAGCTCAACTCGGCCCACACGGGAATCCCCCCACTAACCCTCCCCCTGGCTTTGACTAATGATAACCTAATGCTGACTTTAAGCCCAGTATAATCTCACAAACTGATGCTAGACCAGATTGAATAGTGGCATTGTTTTACCTCAACAGTGCAGATTTAAAATGTCACTTGATGACCAAAGCCTTTATTTCTGCTCCACTGGCGCTAAACTTAATCTTTGTCAAGACGGCGTGAAATTTCCCAAAGGAGATTACCCTCAATCAATACATTTAATTTCATCAGTGATCAAATTAAGGGAAACCTCATTTGTTTGTTAAACCTTTTTTTTTATTATTTTCACTTGAATCTTCGGGACATGAACACATGTTCTCTGGAAATTCAAAAGATATAAATAAGTGCTTGTAAGTGTTGGACGACAATCGACAGCAGGGACTTACTGTAGTTCTGCGTGCGACCGCGGGTCTGGCTGTTTCCAAGGGGGACGCTGATTTGAGCCACGGCGCCGTCTCCTCCCTCCGTGTGCGCCCGGACTTCCACCACATACTCCCCGTCTGTTTGCAGGAGAAGTTCAATGGAGCGCTTATGTGTTGAGTACAGCGTTCCTATTGACGAGCCTTTAGTCTTGTACAGGACCTGGGTAGGCGACAGATGTAAATAAAAAGCATCACATACAGAGAAGTTTCAGGTTTTGATCCCAGAAATGAGAAACGCACCAAGTTTTTCTTACCTTGTAGTTTTCTATTAGGGATTCGTTAGAAAACGGTACCACAGGTTCCCAGGCAACATTCACAAACCTGCCTTTTATCTTTGCATCTAATATTTTCGGAGGTCGATCCGGAGCTGGTTGAGTTAATTAGAGCAACACCAGGTCAAATCAGAGAACTTCCTCATTTGTTGAGACACTTTAGACCCAAATAAACACTCATCTAAATACGTGTTTACTTAGATCGCACGAGTCGATGTTGAAACTTACGGGGTTTCTTGGTGCGGATCTTGACGGGGTTGCTGGGTGGTCCGAATCCCACAGAGTTGTAGCCTCGAATCTCAATCATGTAGTCAGAGCTGGCCGTCAGATTCTCCAGCCGGGTGTGGTTTTCCTTCCCCGACACGTCGACCGAGTCCGCTCCACTGTCACTGTTTTCATTAAGTCTCCAGTACTTCACCTACGGCAAAAAAGATAAGTTGTTACAGTAATAATTCATTGGGGAAACCGATCTTTTTTTCTAAATTGGAAACACACTATACTACATGCTAGCTGATCGCACTGGCAACACTTTTTTGATGTGGGTGAAGTAACTAAATTAAGAAAACTCAAAGATATTTTTTTTCTATTTTTAGAATTTGAGGGATTTAAAGTGAAGTCAGAAAAAGTAGAACAACTATTTAAAAGGAAACTATCAGTTTGTTGAGGCTGTAAAAGCAAGAGGGAGTTGAACATTTTTAGCAGATAGTAGGAAGATTGAATAGAGAACTGCATCGTTGCTAACTTTTTAAGGTTTCAATCTCTGTCTCTAAAAGAACATGATTGATTTAATATAAAAAAATATGATAGGGAGATCACCGTTTCTATACACAGACTGTTTACAGTTAGGAAAGCTCTGCACTCATTGCTTATGAGACTGAAGCAGTTTAAAATGTTAACTCTGTTGGTTTTGTGTTTGTTTCAGGTTAATATCAAATCATAATTTTCAGCAAACTTTCTTTTCACAAATGCACAGAATAGCTGACTGCACTGCACTTTGTCAAAATGTCCCAAAATCAGTTCCTTTCACACTCCGGCTGAATTAAGCTTCTCGTTTAGTTTTCCATTCGATTTAAAAGCGTTGCACCTGTTTATGCAGAGAGTACACCTAATAATAATATAATAATAATAATAATAATAATAATAATAATAATAATAATAATAATAATAATAATATTTGGGTTGTACAGTACCAAAATGGGAGTTTTTGTTTTGTTTTTTTACTGACCTTGTATCCATCAGTATTGTTCTCTGATATCCAGGACACAATCGCCGCTGTGGCAGAAATTGCTTTCGCTTCAAGAATCACCGGAGGTTCAGATGGAGCTAAAGAGGGAGAATGCAAACGTTGTCAAAAGTAATAGTCACAGAAGAAACGCTTGTCATGTTGAAGAATGCTTAGTGAGGGTCTGAAGAACAAAAAAAAACAAACAAAAAAAAAGAAGATTTGAGCAGTTCAGAGTTGACTATTTACAACAGTTCCCAAAATAAATTGAAATCAGACATTTCATGTTCAACTATTATTATTTTTCTTCAAAGAGGAAACCTTGCTCTCTAAGTAAAACCTGAAGGTCAACATAAATTAAATATGAAAACATTTCTAAATAAAGAATTTCATATTTAATGATGGAAAATAAATTTTTTTCCCATAGATAAAATTGAATTACTTGTCTCATTTTGCTACAGCAGTAACATTGTCGTTGCTTTACATTCCTTTAGAAAATTATCAGACTGTTCTCAACAGCTGTACACTACATGGAACAGAGTTCAACATTTGCAATACAAATAACGTTTTTTTGCCCTTGCAACTACATAATAACATTAAAATTTTTAAAACATTTCTTAGTATTTTTAAGGTTTTATACCTTGGGGGAAAAAAAAAAAAAAAAAACTAAAAAAACAACACATTTATTAAAATATATCATATTGACGGAAATAAAATAAAAACACCAAAAAAAGAAAAACCTTAATTGGTGATTAGTAATCAGAATGAAAGAAGAAAACTCATTAATTGTAGCTTTAATTAAAATTCTGCACAAATACTGAATAAAAATAAATCACAATTGTCAAACTTGATGCTTTTGCTTTCACTTTAAGAACGCTAGTCGGTTTGATATCATTTCTAGCTAATGTTATGAAGAGTCCTGTGTAGGGCCTAAAGTGCTACATGGTTCCACTGGGGATTGAACAAACAACACTTTAGATACCGCACAAGCACTTTTCCTATACGAACACATAATATGGAGGAAAAGCACTTTGTCGGGATGACTTTACAGTCGTATGCACTTCCTCAAAAGGCAGGCGCTCTCTGAGAATGTTTACGCTGGCCGGAAGGCAGGAAGCTACCATGTCTGCAGTGCCAGCGGTTACCTCAGGTTCCTGTCACTGAAAGTTAACAACTGATCCAAACATCTCACATCCCTGCTCAAATGATCAGCCTTCTCGTTCACGCCGCTGGGATCATTATAATCCGCCTCCAGCGAAAGATGGTGGGGGGAGGGTTTCACTTTCAGTGTGCATTTAAATTCCTCACCAAACATGAGAACCCCCACCTTTAACAGTGTCCCACTCTATAGAACTGACAGACTAGAAAGCAGTTACTGAACTCGTGGCTTTGGAAATCACCTTTTCATGTTTTCTCTTACTGCAAGTCGCATCGGGAGCCGTGACTCGGCACTTACCATCCTGTGAGGAGTAAATGATGGTTGTTAAGCTGTAGGGTCCCTCTCCCTGTCTGTTGAAGGCTTTAACTTTGACCTCGAACTGCGTCATAGGAGCGAGGTTGGGGTCTTTGTGAACATAGCGGTGGGCCTCGGGGCCCGTCACCGCCACCCTGTTCCACTGTTTCTCTCCACGGGGTTTAAAGGCCACAATGTAGCCAAAATCAGGTCCATAATAGTACTGTGGCTGCACTGGCTGAACACACACACAAAAAAAGAAAGAAAACAGAAACAATCAGGAATATAGACTTTTTGATTTAAATAAAAGTTATTTAACTAGGCAACAACCACTAAGAAATAAAACAATGTTATATTTTGCTTTCTCAAAGTCTCGTCAGACCCCTTGGTGTTCTGTCCATCTATTTTTTTTCAAGGTTTTAATATCAGAAGCATTGAACTCAACTATTAAAGCTCAGATTTACAAGGTGGCAGTACTTCGTCATTTTACCAGAATTCAGAACAAAGAACTCTTAAAAACATCTACAACTAATTCAGGTCCTTTTTTATGCTTAAAAGAAAAATAGGACTTAGTAGTGGTTTACAAAATAAAACTATGCCAAATATTAGGGTTTCCAGAGTCGAAGGAGATGAGGCTAAAACATGAAGCCAAATGGTAAAACATAAAAATAACGACGAGAGGTGCAACAGCTATTGGTCGGGTAGTTCTTGTGAAATATAGACTCTGCTGGGAGCTTCTGACTTTATCTGTTGAAATAAGCTGTTATTAAGAACCCCAGAGGTGAACAACTCCTTTTCTATATGTTCGGTGCTTTTGTTTTGAGGTTATTAAAGGAAGCAATTCTTGAGTTGCCCCGTTGTATTGACGAACCGGACCGATGAATATCGATCTGACGAATCTGGCTGACAACGCTCAGTCAGCATTAAAGATGTTTTAATTATTTTTGTGGCAGGGTTTCAATAAAAAAAAATTAAATAAAAATAACAGTCAGACACGATTTAAGCAATTGTAAACAAATGCAAATATACACTGCAGCTGAAGTTGCTACTTCTACTGCTGGAACTGATTGAATCTGAACTGGATGAATCAGAGTCTCTAAAGCACAGTTTGAGTTTTACTAAGCAATTCAATTTGTGAACATCTTTTACTTAAACACAAAGCAACTTTACAAAAAGCTCTAAGTACCTATTGAGCAAAATGCATAGCCGCTATTCCAAACTGACCGAACAGAAAATGCTTCGTCAGCTCTTAACACAGAGATTTCTAGGCTGGAAACAGCTGACCTACCGTCCATGTGATGGTCAGCTCTCTGCTGCCCCTGCTGCCCCCGCCGTCCCTGCCGACATCTGAGGGCGCCACCACAGGAACTACAATAAGACAGCAGTGGCAAAACTTTGAGCCCACATACTACGAATCCACAAAAAACAAAGCCAAACCCACACACAGCCTGCAACCTAGCTCTGGATTTACGAATGAGACACATTTCCTCGACCAACACGGTATCAATATCTGCTAGTGCGTCAAACGCAATCCTTAATCTACTCATAGGAAGCCCGCCAGCCGTAGCTCACCTTCATTTAGAGATTTTTTTTTTTTAGTTTTTATTTTTTTTAAAGAGGTCATAGCAGGTCTGAATTCCAGTGTCAGGTTTCACTAAAGTGCTTATTTGTAAAGGCTCGTGTGGTGAGTTTGGCACGATGTGTTTTTGGAAGCCGAGCCTGATGTCAATACTGCTGATTCACTTCTGCAGGGATACTTTATATATTCAAGCAAGCAACAACAGAAAGACAAGGTGGAAGTAACAAACGGAAAGCTGGGTGGTGGTAAAACTCAGTTTTCTTCCTTCTTTTACAGCACTGCAAACAGTTTGCTTTTCAGTTGTCTAAATGACAGGTAGCAGATCTAAGAAATCTGGACGTGGTCCTACCTGATTCCAGGGTTTTCTCTTTGCTTGACGGCCTGCTCGGCTCTCCTGTCCCCAGAGTGTTGGTGGCCGTGACCCTGAACTCATATTCTGTCCAAGGGAACAAATCCACCACTTTGGCTGTCTCTGCATTCCCCTCAACATCAGCAGGAGCTACAAAAAGAAAATAAAATAAAAATAAAATAAAATAAAATCACAACTTGAGTCTGATCAAATTTGATCAAATTGACAGTAAAAGTATCTTTTAAAAGTTGTTACATTATGTTTGTCATGTTGTAAGCAAAAACTCTGAACTTGTTGGACTTTTATGAGAGAACAAGATAAGGCATTGACAGCTGTGAGTTTAATAGTAAAACAGTGCTGGCCGACAGTTCAGAGGTAACTCTGAAGGAGCTGCAGCTGCCCACTGCTCAGGTGGGCGAATCTTTTTGACAGTATTTTTATTAGTGATACACAACACAAGTTTTAATGAGAGAGTGGCAAGAAGAAAGCTGTTGTCAAAATAAAAGCCATAAATCCTAATTAATTATTGCAATCGCACACAATCCTGTGGCGATATCTCTTACTCACACGTTGTGGCATTCTTCCAGACGCCTTTTGAGAACTCGTCTCTGTACTGGATGGTGTATTTGGAGATGGGGCTGTGGTTGTCTGCTCCACGGCTCCACTGCAGTGTGACACTCTTGTCCGATCTGTCAACTATTCTCACCCCGCCTGGTGCACCGGGGGGCCCTGGAGCGAATATATCAAGAGAAGATTAACAGACAGGTTTTAAAAAGTTAAAGTCACAGGTGAAAATGCAGATGTGGCAGAAAAGCCCAGGCGAAGGAGAATCACACAGCTGTGAATGAGCTGCAGACAGGAAGAGTGATGATTCTGGGAGAGATTCAGTCTCTTAGGGAAATCCCTGGAATTAACTCTGATCTGTTTAACATGCATAAAAAAAAAAAACATACATAACAAAACTTCCATAAAGCACAGCATATCACAGCCTTTTACATTTTCAAGCTTTTTCGTTTGAAAGCCCGAGGCAAACTTTGACTTTAGGGCATTCAATTTTTAAAGTGCAGTGGAATATGTTCACTCAGACTTAGTCAAAGGCTTTTTAATCCAATGTTTCTCTTGGTCCTGATGCAACTCTTAATTCTTCCATTGGAACCAAAAAAAAAAATGTCTGGGTTGGAAATCCCAACCCGCAGCCTGAGAAAGCCAAAATTCCCTGTTAGAAAAAAAATATATATATCTAAGCTGAGAATAAAAGCAAAGATAATATATTCACTGTTTAACTGCCCTAATAGAACCACAAAGAAATGAAAGGCATTTACATTCTGTACATGTACAAGAAAATAACTTCTTTTTGGATAATAAGCATTGTCAATATTTACAACGCCTGTAAAAAAGTTCTCACACCCTTGGATGTTTTACCGTTTTCATTTATTCTACAAATCACCTGTGATCAAAATTTGTTTGTTTTTTTTGACAAAAGAATGCATACAAAAATAAACCCGTATGTTAAAAAAACCAGATTTCTACCAAAATAATGGCAATTAAATAAAAATAGTTAACACAAAATAAGCAGTTGCATAAACACAGGCTCCCTTTAAAGTGAGTGACATAATTCAACAAAGGCCCCATCAAATGGTGCCAGTTGTCTCAAAATGAATGGAATGGATCACTTGAGTGCAGTGACTGGGTCTCAAGTGATTGTCAATAAGTATTCATGGCTACCATTGCAGCACAAAGACAAAAAAACACTCCAGACAAATCAGAATTAAGGTTGTTAAAAAGTACAAGTCAGGGGATGGATAAAAAAAAAACTTTCTAAGGTATTAAATATCCATTGAAGTTCAGTTAATCTCATCATGGCCTTTAAGGAACATGACCCATGTGTAAATGTGCCTGGATGAGAGAGGACACCAGGTCACCATGACTACGCTCAAGGAGTTACAAACTTCAGCACCGGAGATGGGAGAGGCTCTACAGAAACCAAAACATATTGAGTCGAACATAATCGATTTGCAAAAGCAATGGAAACGGTTCAAACGTCCAAGGATGCGAGTGCATTTACAGGCTCTGCGTTTCCTCATCTGCCTTGACGAATCGGCTGCCGGCTTGCTCTCCATTAGGAGCGACCCGGAATGTCTGCTTTGGCTACAGTTTACGGGAACCGTCACGCTCAGACGCTGTGCGTTCACCTGGCCGTCTGTCAGCGCTCGCTGTGAAAGCCACAGCAGCCCAGCCAGGACGCTGCAGGGATCACTGGCACTCTGGATCACTGCTAGAATTCCTGAGTGGAAATCTACAGAAAGCCTTTGTCCTGTAAGACTGAGCCTGTTTCATGACCGGAGCAGAGGAGCTGCAAGGGAGGCTCCCAGTTGTTGAGTTGGGGGTGGGGGGAAAGAGAAAAAGCAAAGCTTGGAGAATCATCCAGGAGCTGAACTCGCAGCAGAAGGAGAGATAAAGCGCTGAAAGTTGCCAGTGTTTACTTTGTGTGTACTCTTACGAAGTGATAAAAATCAGCAGCTGTCTGTCAAAATAAAGTGAAGAAAGACAGAACCGTGTGAGTCATTATGTCCTCATCACATCACCATCACACTTGATTCATTCATAAAGAGGCCGGATGGGAGCCGACACTCTTCCAAACACGTTTTACAGTCACAGAAGCATTTCGTGTCCCATTCAGTTTATTCAGCCACTGTGACTCTGTCGGAGCAGCGACTTATCACAGTTCCTGACAATCAAAGACAAATACATTTCCCATGCTCTTTTCCTGGGTCAGGTCAGGTTCTTGTTACAAACAGGTCTGCTGTGGTTCCCGTAGCAATATTCAGAAAACAAAACTTTGCTCCCAACGTTTGTTATCACAGAGATGACCAGATTAATTGGCGAAAAAGGTTCTGATTCAATTGTTCCTAGAAAGAGTTTCTCACAGTGTTTTTGTGACGTCAGTGTGTCTGATTTTTTTTTTCCCTTCTTAAACACGCATAGACTTGATCCCTTCGTGGTAATTAACATTCTGAATTGCTTTAATGAGAACTGCACAAGTATGTGGCTGATGAGCCGGAGAACAGTTTTGTCTTCCCAGTTGCTTAACAAGCTCTCAGATGTATTCAGATGTATTTCATTATAAGTTTAAAATTCAAACTATTGTTCTGCATCTCTGACCCTTGCATACTTTGGAGAAATCTTATGAAAAGCAATTTTTTAAAAACTATATTGCGCATGGTTTGGTTAGTGTCTTATGTGCAGTAGATAATTTTGTAGGTTCTTTTTGTTTGTTTGTTTGTTTTTTTCTTTTAACATAGACCCAGAGTAGTCGAAGGTGCAGGCTGAAGCTAATGGCCAGTCTATTGACCAAAGTGGATTAACATTTTTTTAACAGCTCCATTCTCAAAAATGTTGAGGACGTTTATCCAAACGCTATTTTATGATTTAAAGTAAGACAGATTACTTTAAATCTTTCCTGCTCTGGAAAGTACAATGTCCACAACAAAAAAACTCAAATAAAAATAATTTACAGACGTTTTAAACAATCACCAAACAAACTCTACAGAATTAACCTAAAAGTTCACCAAAGCGTCAGCTTAGGCTTAACCCTAAAAATGCAGAAAAATGTTTGATTGTTCACCAAAATCCAATGACTCAAAAACAAAAAACAAAAAACAAAAAAAACAACCTGTGCAAACTAAAACTACTACCAGTAAATCAAAAGTGTTACGGATGAAGCTGTTTTCATGGCTTTCAAATTAAATTCCACCAATGGCTCACAACTCACCCCTGACAACCAGGTGGGCTGAAGCGGAGGTGTTGTCCACATGGGTTTTTGCAGTGCAGGTGTAGAGTCCAGCATGTTTCAGTTGAGCATTTTTGATGAGTAGTTTAGTGTTTGAGCTTCCATTCTGCATCAAACGCAAGGAAAACAATTCATTACTTTGAGAAATTTATGTAAAGGGGGAAAAAGTGACAGAAACATTTTGTTTTTCAGCCCAAACATCTAAAGAGATTTACACCAAACTTCCCCTTTTTTTTTTTTTTTTTTTTTTTTTTTTTTTTTTGCCTTATTTGCGTTTTTAGATCAACACTCGACCTAAATAGGAGCAAAAATCATCCCACAGAACCGAAGCACTGCACTAAAAGCTGAAATTGGCTTTGCTAGCAACACAAACAGAAGTGAAACAGAACTCCCCTTGTAAAAAGGGAAAATTCCTGCTCACAAAAATAGGAGATCATCATTCACAGTCGTAATCTGGTGGTTGCTGAGCGAGTGGAGAAACAAATGAGAAACCGCCAGTTTATGGTCAGAAATGCACTTAGAGAGAGAGAGAGGAGGTTATGTCCACATGATAGGACATAATGGCAGTTATAATTACAACTGGGAGATGACTCAATGCTCTTTTCAAGAAAGTATGGGGGATTAATTTTGGAGCCATAAAGTCCACTTAAAATAGACTGTACTTTTCCATCTCAGATATTCCAGTGAAAACAACGCTATAGCATCAGACTTCAAAGCATGATTCTTGACCTGAATGAACCGAAATTCAGTCCTAATAGGAGAAAACAGACAAACAAAAACGATTGTGGCGAGTACTCACCAGGATGCTTTCATAATGCGTGTTGTCTTTGTCCAAATCAATTTCTTGCCCATTCAGGGACCAGACAAAGGTGATGTCCACCATCGGGTCATACGACGCTGCACACTCCATCCAGGTGTTGTCTCCAGTGTGAACATCGGCGTTCGAGGGAGCCAGTGTGATCTTTGTGGACTCTTGAGAAATAAAAGGAACATATAGAATCAATGACAAGAATAAACAAGAATCAAATCTCAAAGCTGAAACAGTTTTGATAGCACAAACCGTCAGGAGTGGGCGATAAATCAATTTTATCCATGAATCAAATTTTCTGTTAAATCTGTTGTTTTTTTGTGTTTTTTTTTATTTACCAATGTGTAGTGATGTCAGGCTTGTTTTTTGTGTTTAGTTGAACTTTGAATGTTGGTCAACTCCGAGTAGAGATGGTCAAAACAAAAGCCAGTTAAAAAAAAAAAAAATACTTGTGTCATTTGTAATTTCTTTTGAAAAAAAGAAAACAATATTAAAAATCTATGAAAAATCAAAAATGGATTTTGGTATGAAAAATCCTGCGGTCAATGAAAGATGATGAGCCTTCCAGATTTGGTGTCAGTACTCCCATTGAACAATAATAAATCTTATTTAAAAAAAAAAGGAGTTATCTGATTTTCTCATCACTTACCTTGTTACATTAATAATCACAATTCTCTAAATTTTACAAACAAAATCCAATGCAGGGAAAATGTTTACTGCATCTAATCACTTAAAAAAAAAAAGATTGATTTAATGCTTTGCATTTTGATGCAATACTGTTCCTTTTCATATACTTTGATACATTTTATCTTTGGTGACTGCCCACCTAAATATTACAGAAACCACATCGACTGAACCCCATAAACACGCATGTGGCAGGATGCTTGTCTGATAGCCGTTTCCATTCGTAACTATAAAAATTAATATTACACGTCTCAGTATTTTTCCCCCAACCACACAGATCTATCAAACAGATGTTGTGCAATAAAACACTTTACAAAGTATATTAGCTAGATTTCTGACAATTTTAGTGCCAACACAAGATACAAATGAGGACCTGTGGAGCAAGGCATCAAAGACGGCACCACAATTAAATACAGTTAATAAATAATATTAATTATTTACATGATAAAAGGTTTGCAGAACAAACGCAAAAAAACAAGTCATTTACATGTACAAACTTTATGTTTTTTTTGAAGGAACAAAAAGTGCAATAAACACAAATGTCCAGAAGAGGGCAGAAAAGAGCTTTGGATGCAGGGACACCTAATCTCAACTGTGAACAAAGTCGATGCTTGACAGCTCAAATTATAGAAATGACAGTGAAAATAACTACAATCTTTCATTTTCACGTATTACTTTTCTGATCTTGATCCAAGAACTCGTGTTTTTCTCCCAAAGACCTGCAAGGCCTAATTCCCCTGTCTCTGCACATTGGATCCAAAGCAACTCCCTCCTCAATCTGGCCTTGGGGGAACGAGTGAATATCCAGCAGAAGCCTGTATCCTGTCACTTTGCTCTGTGGGTCGTTATTTAACATCAGTTGACATTTGGAGGTCGGCCCTCTTTGGTAGAACTGCGAAAGACGAGATTGATTGCCAGCTAACATTGGGAGCCGTCAAAGCAAACTCCACCGTCCAACAAGCATCAAAGGCAACCAAGGGCTGTTTGTTTTAAGCTTTGTTTGAGATTGGCTGCAACTTGCCTGTGACCACCAGAGGGCGCGTGCTGTTGGCCTTTCCCCAGTCGTTCTCCACAAAACAGGTGTACCTTCCCTCATCTTGGGGCGTCACGTTAAGGATCTCCAGGCTGCCGTCATCCCAGATGAACATCCTGAGGAGGGAACAGGCCAAACACTCACACACTGAAGATTCCAGAAATCTTAAAAGGTCAAAAGTGCACCATTTCGTATTCCACGTACTAGGGGATGATGAAAAATAGTGAAAATATTCAATATCGCTGTTAGTTTTCATGAGAAAAGCAACTATGTGCACAACTCAGCAAGAAGCCGTCTCACTTTCCTTCAAAAGTAATATACGGATTCATTTTTTTCATGCATGACGGAAGGCATGCCAGAAGCCCCCTGCCCATTACCCCCCGCACACCCTCTCCTGCTCAAACAGAAGCCGTAGAGAGAATTAGGATGCATACGCTGCATAGTAAATGACTTGCTGCTCCTCCTCCACAATATGTGAGCGTCAGCATTGGGACTCGGTGGGGGTGGGCGGGTTAGGGAGTAGCATCGGAGATCGGAATTGGGGGTTGTGTGGGGGGCGTCTCACTGCACTCAGATTACACTTGTTTGCCAAGTGAGGAGCAGGAGATGGGGCTTTCCTCTGCCCAAACGGCGCTGCATTGCCAGCTTAACGTCAGCCAGTGACAGACAGAGCAGCTCTGCTCAGCAATCAAACACATTTAAGACTTTTCCTCCGATTACTGTGGGTCTCGTAGATCTGGAGCTTATTTAGATCAATGTTTTGTAAAGCGTTTCTCTGGGCACTTTAGCTTGCCTTCAAAGCAGAATGACAGATTCTGGTCCTTGCAGCCCAGATGTGTCCAAATGACAGACGACGGCAGGCAGCTGATGAATATTGGCATTAGAAACGACAAAGGACAACTCAACCTTTACAAACCAGAGACTGAATAATATGAATAGAAATAACTGAATATGAATATTTATTTATTCATATTCATTAGATTGTTATTCAAATTTATTTTTAGTGGGGGAAAAAAATAAAAACACATCAAATGTTCACTCATTTGAGTGGGAACAGAACGAGTGTTTGAGTCTTACTAAGGGACGACTGACCTGGAGGAGTTGGAGAGCAGCTCCGTGTCTTTGCTCCAGGTGATGGTGGGCTTCGGGGCGGCTTTGGCTTTGCATTCAATAACCACCCGGCCATTTTTAGGTGCCAGCACTCTTCTCACATGGTCATGGGGAAACTTTGGAGCCCCAACTGTGGAAGACAGAATCGATTATTCTTCCCAAGCTAGCTGTATTAAACAATACTTCGAGAGTCAAAATGTTGTACTGAGCACAATTTCTGCACAAAAAAAGCTGCAGATTTCTTATTTTAACCCAAAAGCTGGAGTTATGATTGGTAGATGAAAGTCTGGTGATTCTAATCCACCATTGGGTAAAAAAAAATGTGTCCCATTTTTTTTTTGTTGTTGTTGTCTTGTTTAAGTTGGAATCTCAGAGAAGTGACTATGAAGGAAAGCCATCCTTCTTGACAGTAGGGCTTGCCCCTTATATTTTCAGCTTCCACATAAGACATTTTGGAAATATTCATCCTCCCAACTTTGTGAGAACAGCTTTGAAAATATCACCTTCCTTTTCCAACATGAACAGGCATCTGAGCACAAAGCAAGGTCTATAAAAACATGGATAAACCGGTTTGGCATAGAAAAATGTGGTCTTCGCAAAACTTCAACCTCTTGTCCAACATCAATGTCTGACCTTAAAAATGAACTTCTGGAAGAAAAAAAATGGTCCAAATTTGCCATAAACACACTTCCAATACAAAATAATATTAAATCCTATGAAGTAAGAATATTGTGTCATTCAAGCCCATATCCTCTATGTTTAGCATTGATGTTTTGAGCATAGACATAGTCATAAAGTCAATATGCTAGAGAGGGAACATTGAATGAATTTTGTTCTCCCAATTCACTTGCTTGTGAGGTAAATTCTTCTGTGACATTATGAGTTTTTTATGCATTTCTAATAATTAGATTATTTTTAAAGCAAAATTGAACTTAAAAATAAAACTCATCCAGGACTCCATTGTTCCCCACGAGGAGGTTCAGGCTAAAATGCCAACCATTGCCTTGCTGTATCAGGTTTGTATTTTGTTTCTGATAAAGCCTCTAATGTCCAATAGCAGTCGCTTCAGCCAGGTATTTCATGTTGCAGATCATATCTATAACCCATCCTGCTGCGGCAGATCAGGACGAGGTTAGGAAAAAAAAAAAAAAAAAAAAAAAAAAACCCAAACCGGTTTTTAGCTCAGCAGATTTTAGAATATAGTCCTCTGCATTTTAGCACAGCGGTTTTTGTAGCAACGACTTGAGCCAGGATTCGACTCACAAAACACTCTTAGCTCTGCGTTGGCATAAATGACTCCGTGGCGATTCTCTGCTATGCACTGGTACATTCCCGCATCGTCTGATGTCAGCCTGCTGAATCTCAACTCGGTCCCGTCAAGCTGTGGGAAAGAACAGAGAAGTTGGACGATTTTCATCCATTTTAAGCAGCAGAAACGACATCTAGGACACCCTGATGAAAAAGTAAAAGCTCCACACTTACATGCCTTCTCTACGCAGCATTTTACATTATGTATTTTGATACAGCACATCTTAATATTTCTTTGCACATTTTCTGTCAGTGGCTGCCGTTCCCACGGGGGGATCTCAGGCTGACGACAGCCGTTTCTGGGGAAGCGTTGCACAACAGCTGATTAACAACAAGTATTTCCCCCCTGTCATGATGTATGTACACGCACACACACACACACACACACACACACACACACACACACACACACACACACACGTTTGTTCCCTCGCTGCTGAACTATATTAACAACACATGGCTGCACACGCAACTGAGAGGAACGACACAGAGGATGCTTACTATACTGCCAACTGAACAACAAACATTCCCATGCCAGAATTTTACCGGTTCTCCATTTTTCAGCCAGCTGATCTGAGGTTTCGGGACACCTTTGGCAATGCAAGACATGGTGTATTCGCTGTACAGGTCTTTCTCTGTGTTGACAATGTGCTCCACCCACTCTGGATGTGCTGCAATGAGAGGAGTTAAGAGTTAAAGAAGTCTACAGACAAGAAACTCACTGCATAGGGACTTTTCAATTCAGTGAAAGTGTGTTTTAGCTTTCATATGCCAAGGGCTGACATGTCATTCAACATTTCTCTTACCCTCCACAGATAAGTTGGCATGATGCGAGTCCTTTCCCTTGTGGTTTTCCGCTTCACAAATATAGACGCCGCTGTCATTGAATTGGACGTTTGGGATGAACAGCTGAGCACCTGCCATCCGCACCTCATGATTATGTGGTAAAATTTTGCCCTTCCTGCTCCAGCGAATCGCAGGTACGGGGCTGGAACGCACAGGGCGACGAAGCAAAGTCACACACCGGACAGGATTCAGCTTGTAAGACATGCACTGCTTTGCAAAAGTAAAACATTTGCCGCACGTATTCACGTTAGAATCCTATATGTCAGTATTAGAGAGTAACTGTTAGGTGGAGGTAAAATGACAGATAGTTTTCTGTGAGCAAAAATCGAAAGAGCGGCACACACTGATTTCATCGGGGCTCCTACAAAAGTTTGTTTTAAAACTCAGACTATATCAACGTGTCTGTACTGGTGTTTTTATTCTAGAAATAAGAGCACAATTATTTAGTTGAGCTTTAAAATCGCCATATTTCACAAGTCATACATTTATCACCACCCCCCCCCCAACATTCAAAACTTTGGTTTGGTTCCATTTATTTCCACACGTCTTTTGCACAACTACAGACTGAACTTGTACTCACTTTAGTTTGCAAAACATCTTAACGCCAGGTAGACTGAATAGGGACCAACTATGAACATCAGTTTTTAAGACTTACTGCATATTCCTAGCTCTGACACATCAGCATTCCTTTGCTGTCGTACGTCGTGACCCTTTGCGCCAGCCTTAACCCACTGAAAGGTCTACGTTTGATTTATATTTAGTTCATTCCATTCGTCCGCTCCTCGACTCAGCCCGGCTTTTCAGTCAATGCAGAAGAAAATATTCCCCGTGCCATTTTCACACCGCATGGATCCCATTCAAACATACGCCGCAGAAGTCATTAGCTTGGCTCCGGGAAGAAGACGAAACAATAACCGATTGCATTTTGCTATAAGCGTTACTATAACCCTGCAGTTACTTCATGCACTCAAGCAAACAGGGAATGTCAAACCTTTTCTCACTTACTTCCCCAGTGCAAAGCATTCCAGGATGACGTCCTGTCCCACCAATGCAGTGGTGTGCGGGAACTTCACACTGAGGTCAGCAGGATATTTTCTGATGGAACCTAAACCGAAGAGCAACAGGTACAAACACATACCACAAAGATGAACCATACTTAAATCAAAGGGATGGAAGATAATGTTTTCTTTTTAATCCTTTAGTTTACCGAAGCTAAATATTCTTTGTATCCAAACTACAATTTATTTTTATTTTTGAAAATGCACTTCTGTGATTAAACATGGAGTTTCCTGAGGATTTTGGAGCATCCTTGAAGAATATCTGAATAAAATAACTGTGGTGCTGCTGTGTGCTCATTTCAGTGATTCACCATGTCAAAAAAAACTGCAAGATGTACTGATTCTATTAAAGAAATCGTATTAATAAGTTGCTCCTTCTTTCCCCCCCAAACTGACAATGTTCTTACATTGACACTCTCCTAGAGTGTAAAATAACAATAAAGACTACACAATAATTAATTAAGACAAAAAAAAAAAGCACTAACGTTCAGCAAGAGGCTTTAGGGGAATAAATTTGGAAAACACGCTCTTGGAGATGGACGGGCTGGAGGTGAAGCAGGAATAGTTGCCCCTGTCTGACGACTCCACCTTGGAGATGTAAAGGTTGCCGGTTATCTGGGAGACAAAGTGCCGCATGTCCAGTGGGATGAAAGTGGGGAATTCATTGAGGATCCATCGAAACGACAGCTCGTCTAGACAGCGATAGAGAGAGAGAGAGGGAGAGAGAAAGAGAGACAGACACGCGTTGAAATGCTGCCTGTCAATCAACGGTTCGGACACAAGGCAACGTCTATGGAAACAGACCAGGGATCTGGATACGAGCATGGGCTCAAATATATGAAACGTATGAATAGTCATGAACAGCTACGCTGTGCTGAGAGTAATTACAATTCGCGCATGTTTTGACCTTGCAGACGGATTTGCAGGATTCTTTGGGCTGAAAGGCTTTACGGAGTGCGCTGTGGGGAAGTTCTGCTTGTTGTAGTGATTGTGATTCAGCTGGAGTGGGTAATTCCATAATAAATGGATGGTTACAGATTAGCATTCAGTGTGAATATCGTAAATGTCAGTGGCGTTTTATTTAGCGGATGGCTACGGCCACATTAGCATTGCTAATGGAAGAGGGAAACAGTTTGGTCAGCCACATTAAGAGACTGGAAACGACAACTAAAGCTGAGGACGCACTGGAAAGTTCGTTTTTGTTTTGGTCAGATTTTACTCACAATTTCCAGTTGGGCAAAGTCTCTACTAGTTGTGGACAATCTGCAAGGCTAGATGGCATAAAAATAAAGCTGTTTGCATAAATGGTAAAACCAAATATGATTACCCATCCAACAGGAAAATGTGTCGGCAACAGTCACTGAAAAAGAAATGATTGGACAACAACAGAGACTTTTATTTTACCCAGACTACAGGTGTGAGGTTACACTGTTGGGTCTCAAACCAGACCCTTTATTTAAATTACATCTGACTGGCAAAGTACTCATGTTTCTGGGGATGCAAATTTCCTCCCAGGTAGAGTCCAGAAAGCAATTTACAAAGAAATCAGTGCAATTCAGTATCAATCTCATAGTGGTTATGCTTTAAAGTATATGGTAAAGTTCTGGCAACCACAGCTGCTGGTATGTTACAGTAGATTGGAGGCTTTTTTTTTTTACAGTGTAGCTTTTATTTTTAGATAAGGAAATAAATAGGATTGCTGATGTCATACATGTATTTAAATGTTAAGCTTGAGGTAGTGGGTTTGAAAAAGGTGTGTTTGCAAACAAAAATATGCAGTTCAAACATCCTGTTAATATTTAACCACGAATAAATGTCCTCCGTCCCTCCCTGGACAAAGCTCCACATATAGCTCAGGGTTCTACAGCACCACTTGCATACATTTTTTTCAGGGGGCGTTAGTCTGATTAGTTGCAGATTTTACCAAATTTGAAAATCCCTTCATCAGAGAAGTAGACTCCGGTATCACATGCTTATTTACCTGGATAATGTGGAGGGGGGGCGCAGAGCAGAACGGCCCCCTGGCCCTCCTTGACTTGCACTGCCTGCCTCTCCTCCGGTGAAAAAAGATCGAGATCTGAGAAGGGCAGAGACGGAAACGAGATCATCGTTTTACAGGTTGAATTGAAGACTCTCGCGCATCTAAATGTCATCATTACACACTAAACATGAGGTTTGTCTGAACATGAAGTTCCTAATGAAATGTTGTATATTTCATATGCATGTCATGCATGAATTAACAGCTCTGGGGAAGCTGCTCAACATCTGGATGGCACTGCACATTGCTGCCTACAGAAGTGGCTCACTCCAATCCAAACAACTCACATCCGAACTGGACAGATGCCTCTTGGCTGACGACCGTGCCGTACATGTTGGTAGCCAAGCAGGAGTATTTCCCCACGTGCTCCGATCTAACGGGGTTGCTGATAATCAGGTTGCCTCCCGATAAACTGTAGCTGCTGCCAGGATTGCTCAGGTCAACATCCGTGTTGTTCAGCCTCCATCTGCATGGAAAGCAACCTGGGTGAGTATACCTGTTTGTCAGTGAGATCCCGTTTATGTTTTTCGGTCTTTAACTACTTCTGCTAACTTTAACCAGTTTTTACTAATTCACATATCGAAACATTCTGCTTCTTCTGGAGATTTCTGCTATATCTTTTTTCTAAATTTTACCATTGTACTTTTTGAAATGTTTGCGTTTTTTTGTGCGAATTTCAGCCCCATAGAAAATGAAATTCTACAAAATTCCACAAAATTCTGCCAAAATCTTCTGCTTTTTTTAGCTTACTACATCTGCTTTCGTAGCTGCCCACTTCGATATAGAAACTCCATTGAACTCTTAAGCAAGTCACAAGACTGTAAAGTATCTTCAAATTTTTTGGCTTTTGAATATCTCTCAGGTTTTTCCACGATTGCAATTACAATGTCATCCTATGGTGGAATTCTCTGTTTTTTTTTACTTTTCGTGATTTTTGACAAACAAAATGATGCTGTTCATACATATTCAACTGTACAGGAATTATTTATGCATCAAAATGTAGCCACGTATGTCTACTTTAAGGAACTATGACTATCATTGCGACAAGTCTTACGGTTTTCTGTCAAACTTTTCTGGAGCACAGACATGTCAGACATTTCTTCAATAGGAAGAAATAGGAGTGCTTTGTTTCTATCTTTGTGTCAGCATTCTTCTTATCTTCCTTTCTGGAAATGTCTTTTTCTTTTACTGGTTTTACTGTCTACAAAGGTCTTCTGCAAACTCGTCAATTTTAGCAATTAATATATCAAAATGTTCTGCTTCTTCTTCTGAACTATATATTGTTTGCTAAATTTTACTATTGTACTTTTTCAAACATTTTACTATTGTACTTTTTTAAACATTTTACTATTGTACTTTTTCAAATATTTCAAGTTTCATACAAAATTCTGCATCTGCTGAATGATGCTATATCTTTTGATATATTTAGCAAAAGAAAAATATAGTGAAAGCTATATTTTTCAGTATAACTTTTACTATATAGCAAAAGTATAGCAAACCTTTTTCCTATATTTTGCCAAAAAGAAAAATTGCTATATTTTACAAGCATTTTTAAAAAAGTTTTTTTTAAACAACTTTTTTTTTAAAGTAAGAATTTGTTGACCAGTTGTATCTCAGTTTACTTGCTGGTAAAATTATAAGATGACTTTAAATATAAATCTTCATCTACTGGTATAGTAATAATTATTCAGCAAAGAAAGGGCGTCAGCCGACATTTTACAGACATGTCTGCAGACCCTGCAACAACGGAGGTGAAATTTAAAGTGCATAGTAATGCGGCTGGGTTTATGGAAACATTATGTTACCTGTATGTGGCAGGTGGATTGGCTCTCGCCTGGCAGGTCATGACAATTCTGGCCTCGGGCGCCTCTTCGGGGTAGATAGTGTCCACCGGCTGCTCCTCAAACACCGGGCCGAAACCTGTGGCATCATCTGCTGAAAAGAACCAAGGCAGAGTAGGATGAAAAACAGCATGAGGCACATTTGAAAGCTGGTAAGATCAGGAAGTTCAGTCACTAAGTTTGATTAGCAAAGCAGAAATTATCCCAGGAACTACTAAATGTGTTGGTGTGAGAGCAGATGTTTAAAAATGCCCACATCAAACCCTTTTCCCACTGCATGTGTCATGTTTAGCCGTGTGTTGCAGATGTGCAAGAGCCCACTTTCATGAGAAAGCTTTTTGTTGTTGTTGCTGTTGTTCGATCTGGCTTTTGCAATAGCGACACACACATGCAATCACCCCCAATTACTCATTAAAGGAGACAGACATCCCGAGCAGTGGCATGAATAAGACATAAACACAATGCTGAGCCATGAATAGGCAATGAGGCAGAATGTTCCCAAACGCTGATTATTCTCAAAGATCAAGACTGTGTAGGTGGCTGAATGGATTGCAAATGGGATGCGTGTGTATGAATGCGTGCGCACATGGGTGTTATTCCCCCCCCCCCCCCCCCCCC
>NW_015112754.1:408248-419395 GCF_001443285.1 Poecilia latipinna | reverse complement strand
TGTGGTTGTACGGTGAACCGGATGGTGTTCCCCCCCCCCCCCCCCCCCCGTGTTTCTGTGTTCTAAGAATGCACAGCTGACACCTCAATGGGGGACGTATGCTATTTCAGACAGTAATATGCCGCTCTGCTTTAGTTCATGGAACCAGGCCAAAGCCAGGAATTCACTGACTACAACAATGTCCTATAGTGCCTTGCTATTCCACTCCTACTGATTCATTTTGTTACATCACAACCACAAACTTCAACGGATTTTACTAAGCCGGTGCATGATTGAATTAATATGATGCGAGTTCAACGTTTTCACAGATTGAAATCTGAAAAGCATTGTTTTTATTTAAGTTCAATGCAGTGCTTTGAACCGCATCGATGCAGCTTAAACTTTTCACCTTTCTGGTGGGATTCTCTTGATCTAAATGATTCTGTTTGTTCTGAAACGTTCCCTCACAAGCTTAGCGCAACCAGTGTGCCAATATTGAGATTAAATAACACTCTGTTTACTTGTTAGAAGAGTTCTCAGAGCAACTGCTAGGATTGGATTTTATGTAAGGCCATCAGAGCATCATAGTTGTAATGGTTCACTAGAGGGACCCAGAAATTCAGCCACGACACAGGAGTGAGCAGAATACTCAGATATTTATTAAAAAGCAGCTAAAGCCGGACACACAGGATCGTCAGCTGCAGCACTGCGAAGGGGGCGGAGAAGAGAGATCGGTGACTGGAGAGATAGCAATGAAGGGAACTTGTTAGTGTGTATGAGGGGAACACTAACCTGGCTTGGCGGTCCGGTACCGCGGTGATCGGCTGAGGGACGAGGAGACAGCAGATGCTGTGCTGACGCAGGGCGCCGGAGGAAGCGCCTGGAGAGGGGAAGCGCTGATACTGGGCAGCGCACTACTGGGTGAAACAGCAGAAGGGCCAAATCCAGATCCGAATACTTAGTCAGACGAGTAGGGGTCATGCACAGTGGGACTGAGAGCAGAATCCGTGGGAGTGGGCGAGAGCAGAGTCAGCGAGACAGGCGTGGGTCGAGATCCGAAGGGCAAATAGCAATAGTCCGACAAGGGCAAGGCAAAAGGGGTAGATCCGTGGAACAAAGCGTGGTAGAAACGATGAGAGCGAGACAGGAGTGCTGGAAAACTACTAGCTGAAAGCGTTCGATAATCTGGCGACTTGGTAGTGACTGAGAAGGGCTTAAGAAGGGAAACAATCAGGGAGCAACACAGGTGTGGGGAATAACGGGAATGAGGGGTGTGGCATGGATAAGTTCAAACAAAAACACCATGTGAACATTACACATAGTAAAATAAATTGTCACAAGAGGAGGGAGTTAAAGACAAGTCATGAGAAGAATCATGCACATATTGCTGTAGCCCAAAGTGTGTTGGCTCTTGACGCGTATGTAGAGTAATCTCTGAAACCGGCTGTCTAGGTGCACATCTACAATTTAAATTACTTTTTCTGTCTTGGATGTCAGGGGCTCAAGGTCTTGAAAATCTAATAAGCCTAAAAAGCACGAGGACACATCGACAGTCACATTAAGAAGTTTGTTACACTCTGAACAGCCGAACAGGCGGTCTGCGTAAAGACACTGAAAGACGGGATCAACTTCCACTCAGACGCTCCGGCAGCCAGCCGCATGAGAGCGCCTGACATTGATGGAAATCCCAAGGACTCAGAATTACTGCTGGCTGTGAGCGAAATTAAAAAATGCTAAAAATGGGCCGTTGAGCGGTTGATAAAATTAAAATTAGGTGAGAATCTGCGTTTGGGGAGCAAGGGAGTTGAAAGAAGTGCGAGCAAGGAAAAACCGAAAGCTCTCACTGAAGAGCAAAGAGACTACTGTGACCCTGTTTTCTGTTGACTTAAGCTGAAACCACGTAAAATGTGGAATAAACTCTTAACACAGATAGAAAATATAAATGTTAGCCTGATGGCACTGGTGGTTTTCGGTGAAATGTTGAAGTAGCAGTTGAAATGTAACGAGCTCTGGTGCCGTTCCCGACTTTCCCATGTTACGTGGGATGTGACAGATGGTGGCGAGGGTGTTAAAGCAGGCCACATATACACCCTGGAGACACACGTAGGGCCTTTAACGTTCTCTACAGCATTTTTTTTTTTTTACTTTCCCTGTATGTCTCCAACACCCTCAAGATTCACTCTGTCATTTCATGATCACCTCAACCCGTTCGCTCCAATCAACAGCATTCCAAAACTATTAACCCTAACCCTAAGTCGGCATTCCAAGATCTCTTCACTCTTGTTTTTTTCCATCAGAAGTGAGTCACTTTCTCCACGTGTGACGTAAACACTACAGCAACAGAATGATGGCCAGAACTAATTAACTTTGACATGCAGAACAGTGGGTCATAAAAACCAAAGAACAAAAAGATTGCAGAAGGCAACACATCATGTCCTAATCTAAAGAACTCGAGAGCAGAGGAGAATCAAAGTCAGTGACATGTCAGCAAATCACAAGCTGCCATCAACTCATGACCTTAATCACCAGCACAAGTGGGTTATGCTGCAGGTCAATGATCCAAAGCACAACAGCAAGACCACCTGTGAATGGCTTAAGGAGTTTTAATAGATACCGTTTGATGTAGCCTAGTCAAAGTCTTGACTTATTTGAGTTTGATGCAAATGCTGTACAAAAGAACCAACAACAACATTATTTAATACTCTTACTATCCTTTACTGATCCTCTTTGTTCCAATACACATGCAATGTATGTAACAGCAGCCATCATAGCAATACACATCATTCATTTCTGGAACAAGATAATGACAATTAAGTGCTCTTCATTTCTTCACTTCTGGTTATTCGCAAAAATCAACATGCTAGCAAGATAGTGGAATAAAGTCATGGACTTGTCTGTCGTAGTCCCTAGTTTTCCTGCAGCCTTCCTGATCCGTCCCCAGCCCTCCACATGCTCTGTTCCATTTTTTTTTCACCTGCTGCCACTCAAGTAATCAGTCTGTTCAGCAAGTCGCTTGCTCCTTGATTGCTTCAGTTCCCACCCTGTAACTGGTCACCGGATGTTTGACGGGTTTTATGTTCCTCGGTTTACTCAGTCTCTATATTTTAGACCCCGACTTTGATGCGTCTTACAGTCCGACTTTGACAACTCGTCCGAAAAAAATACTGCGATCTCATATGATATTAAGATTCAACAACACATGACGCACTCAGTGTATACAATCTAATATGTATGCGCTACAGCTTGAAATAACGTAGCACATAAAGACATTTATTATCTTAGGGAACAGGAACAAGTTTCAACCTTTAGCTTAAAGAATCACAGCGCTCAATGCAGCTTCCCAGAAGCATTTGCAGGATTGCAAATACACATCTCAAATCATCCTACTCTTTTTCTCAAAGCCTCCCACTCTACTTCCTAAAATAGAGCTTTCCACAAAACAGAGGAGAAAATCTCTTTTCAACAGCTCTTTCAATCACCCAATTTTTCTCTAATCTCTGAGAGTCTTTGTTTCTCTCTTTTTTTTATCCTGCATCAAAGATTTCCTCTGTTCCCTATTTTGCCGTTTCTCGCCTGTGGATACTTGGCTTTGACTTTCTTAACAGGCAAGTCATTATTACACAATGGTCAACTGTGAGTCCTACTAACAGAAAAAGAAAGGAAAGCCAGACAGTCTCTTTAACAGAGAAGGCCACAACTGCAAAACAGATGTGTAATGTGTGCCACCGGGGCCGGCTGGAAGTGGACAAACCTCTTTAACAAACACAGGCGGCCCTGTGCAGCTCAATAGCATTGAAGTTTATAGACAACACTTCTTTATTTTCAGATTTTTTTTTACATAGTGACATTGAGCAGCAAACATTCATTGTTATTGAAGATGTTAGTATGTCTTTGTTTTATTGCCAAGTGTCTTTCTAAATTTGTTTGTTCACATGGTTTGTTTTAATATCCCCATGGAAACATGATTATTCAAATCCCACAGAAGTGTAATTCTCTGGCAAATTAAATTTTAATTCGTTCTAGGTGCAGAAGATGCACTTTTTTTTTTTTTTTTTTGCTTGACCAACTGAGAGTCCAAGTGGGACAGATAGCATATTGTGTCCTTGAGGCAAAACAGACGCAATGTAGTAATAATTACCCACACACCCTTGAGCCATGTAATGAGGCATAATATTAAACCAAAATTGTCCCTGCAGGGATGATCCACTTTATTATTCTGTTTATATAATAATTAATAATTCTACTTGTACTAATTCGACTGAAACCTATTTGCTTTGGTTAAAAAAACCCATTCAGTCGCTGCATCACTGTAATTTCAAAAACATGTAGCTATATGTATTTTGTGGACTGTTTATTCTGGTAAACACAATGGATTATAATAGTCTATATTATAGTGTGAAATAATCTGCTTTGTGGTTAGTATTATTGACATTAAGGAAGGGTCCTGTATGTTGTGCTGCCTGCTTGATAACCTGCTGCCCAACATGCCACAACTCCTGCGCAAATACGCTGCGCATCAGTTTGCATAAAATGATCCATTGACAACTAAAACCACGTCAGCGTCCTCAACGGATTTTCACTTTTGTGTAGCAGAAGAGCCAAAACTCTCATGTTTAACTCATTTTCCTGTGGGAGGTTTCTGAACCTCCACCATCAGTTTCAGTTACAGAAAAAAAATATATATATATTCAAAAGCTTAGCAGAATGAAAGGTTGAGGTTTTAACACAAATGCATCATAATGCAGAGCATGACATTTTTTGCACCATTTTCATAAGTGCACCAAAAAAAAAAAAAAAATACTCATGTGATATTTTCACATAGTGACATCTTCTCTCCTTTTCCCTGATTTTTTATCTTCCAAATCCCTCCTCAACACAAATACAATGCCAAACAAATACATTTCAGATTTGCACAATTTGGAGGCGTGCACCACAGATGGCACAGAAAATACCAATCCAGTTTTTTTGGCGGGAAGCAGGAAGAAAATAGATTGTTTATTTAAACTGTTGTGTGAAATCGTTTTTGTTGTAGCCAAAGCTGTTATGCACTGTGTATTGCTTTGCACCAAAGCGATTACAGTATATTACTTTAAGAAATTCCAGCCAAGTGTAGAAATAGTAGCAGTGATATCTATCTAGCATGACGAAGCCTCATATGTGGCCATGGGCAAGACGGCACAGATAAGCTAATGCCGTGACAACCAGCCGACTCCACGCAGCACCGACGACTCACACACCCTGGCAACACAATCATGAACTATCACGACCTCAACGCAAATTTTTTTTTCTGCCTGGTCAGAACCATTGGGAGAATCTGATGCTCACTGTTAATCACAATGTATGCTTGGTGCACCCAAGGAAATCTTACCAAGACCTCACAGAGATCATCCACGGCTCAGGAACTTTAAAAGCCCAAAGCTACTGCCTGTCAAAGTGAGATATGTATCAAAAATAGATCCCAAGCATCACATTTATTTTGTTCTGCAAAGAAAAAACACGACCAATGCTTCCTGGTAAAGGAACAAAAATGAGTGGGGGCTTGGGGGGGGGGGACTGAGTAGGTAACAAAGAAGACCATCAGAAAGGACAATTATTCATCCCATCAACTAATCAGCCCACATCCAGGATCTTGGCTTGTTCCCAGGCAACAACTCAAATTATTTGTTCCGTCCAGTTCAGCCTGATGACATTGCATCCATTTTGTTCTTTTTTCGAAAAAGTAATGCACGCTGCGCCTGGAAATTGTACAGACGTACCCAATTAACAACACACAAAATAAATTACAAACGCAAAATGCACTGATACATCTCAGAGTTGAAGCACACATTTACAGAATGCAACTGATTTCTGACATCCTCCTGCAAATTTTATTCAGTTATATATATATTTTTTTACACATTTCTTCTGGTAATTTGAAGAAAATCAATAAGTGTTATTTTTGGCCCATCTCTTCTTGCCCAGGCGCAGTTATTCCTCAAGTATCCACAGCAACCTCCGCAGAGTGCAGCTTGCAACATAGCGAGCTCAAATGAGTCAGTCTGAGACCACAGCAGGTTGTTTACTCATTTTGGCTTCTACATGTCTGAACCGCTGCCATATTTGTGGCAAGCTGCATATATTTAACATCAAATAACTCAGCAAGGTCTAAGATATAATCAAGTAAATCAATGTTTTAATGGCCGCAACCTTCTTCCTTGTCCGGGCTCCGTTGAAGTTAATGAAGTTGTACCACAAAGTTGTGGTTTCTTTCAGATGAGATCGTCTTGATAAAGCATGTTTGTGGTCATTATGTTGCCTGTTTGAAGAATATTATCTGCAGACATTGCAGAACAATAACTGCTATAACTGTTTTCGATTAGTTTCAAATGTGGTGATATCTTCAGTATTGATCGGCGCTGTGGATTATTACAGTATAACGACGAGATTTGTCATCTAAACGCTGAAATAACTGTCATCATGAAAATATCGCATACGTCATAGAACTGTAGGAATATATTTTATTTCTTCATTCTATCATAAACATATTCCTCATGCTCTTTATTAAGTATGTCCTCCTAATACTGGGGAGTCAATGTGTTTTACTCATCACTGGGTAAAATATCATTACCCAATGATGTTGTTAGCTATCAGTGTATATCCTCTGTTGGGTTTGTAATTCTTAATCCGCTGTGGTGATAGCATCTATATGTCCTTTACATATTTATAGTTTTATTAAAAGAGTATTCTATGATGAGGAACACAAACAAGCAAAATTTATAGCTTTTTCTTTTAAATATCCGGCTCTAATACAAGAACTGCGGGAACGACGCTAGGAGCTAAACAAATATTGGCTCTAATGCACTTAAAGAGGAGCTCTGTCAACACCCAGAGGCTTCTCTATAAATAACGGCTTCTTCCAAGGCCACCTCACCACAGAAAACATGAGGAGACTCCGGCTCTGTGCTTTCTGTAAAACCAGCGGAAGAAAACCTGGAAATGTAGCCGTTTATCTGCATGGTTATGTGAAATGAGGGAGTAGGAATGCCAATAAGGTATAACACTGTAAGTCTGTTTCTTTATATAAGGCAGTGGTATTTTCATATCTCAACATGTTTACTTATGCTACTGAAACAGACAGCAAAGTGGGAAGGGTTCTAGTTTATGTTATAGTTTCTAACATTGTCTTTAATTTTTTTATGAAGTTTTTTTTTATTATTATTAAATTAAAGATTAGATGACAGTTGGTTCAGCTTACTAAGCTTACTTAGTGGTAAGACATGTTTTATTGTTTCCCAGGTATTAAGGTGAGAAGAAATGACAGCAACTGGCAATCGTTCTTTGGCCAAATATAAATCTTGAAAACCAAAATTGTTTTAGGATTTTCATATGCATGTTCTGCATAAGAAGAGTAATGAACAGTGAAGTTTGTTTACTAGAAATAATTCACTTGGCTTTGAATGAAAAAAACAAACAAACAAACAAACAAACAAAAAAACAGTCTGTTGATTGTTGAAAGGAATGGCTGTATGAACGGTTATTTATTCATGTTAAAAACTGTTCCTGACTATAAATACATCCATGGTGCTGCCTTCGGGTCTAACAAGCAGAAAAGTCCTAGTAAACAACTGGTCATCTAAGGAAGTGACCTTTGGTATTAAAGCAGGAGTTTTAGTGGTTTGTTACTCTGAACACGACGGTCATGTGCAACATGATGCCTGGAGGGAGTAACACCAGCATTGACAGTAGAAAGACAAAAAAAAAAAAAAAAAAAACAATTTAAAGTTTACCACTCCACAGTGAGAAAGATCATTAACAAGTGAATGGATATCACGGCATCTTCCCGCAAAAAGAAGAAAGCTAAAAGAGTCTTATTTTAGACACCGCAGACCTTAATTAGCATGACAATAAAAATATATACACACGGTACGATTAGAAGTAGATTAAAGTGCAAATTGCGAGGAAGATTATTTGTCTTACCTTCAAAAGGGTCCAGCGCAGCCCCTTGCTCTGATGAATCTGCAGCAGAGAATTCAAAGTTAATCATCAAATCAATATTCTGCACTGTTACAGCACAAGACTCCGATCTTTTACATTTGTAAAAGAACGACGCTTAAAATGATGCAAACGCATACATTTGGCTTAAGAACTTCCCTACTGCCTACACAACATTACATTCGTAAACCGTAAATTAAAAAATGCAATTTATAATGTTCCTGTCTTTTGTGTAAGACGAGTGATGTTAAAAGCTGCTACTGCTAGTTGCACAACAAACCGGTTGCAGCGTAGTTATTCCCAATGACAAAACGCAGAAAACCTGCACACTCCTTACACTGTGGATGTAGTGTACAGTGAGCTTGACATTTCCCAAGCTGTCATAGCGTTAATGTCACATCACACTTTGTTCATGGTGCGGCTAAACAAACATGTCAAGCCGATGTCCCCTCGCTAAAGTGAAGACCAGAGTGAGCTGACTGACTGCTGTCTGTCTTACTACAGCAGTGATTTATTTTTTTTTAAAGTTCCTAAAGATGTAAAGGAAGTGCAGAGTGTACTGTCTTTATATTGTAATCACAAATACAAAAGAAGTGTGCTGCCTTTTAAAGTCATGATTAAAAATCAAGAGAAACAAGAGCTGAATCTTGTAGATTCACATGTTTGTCTTTTGTTGTTTCGTGTGAAATAAGTCTAAAAAATGATTGTGAATTGCCTATGGAGTGGGAATACAATCAATCTCGCCGACTTGGACATTTCAAGCTTACTTTATTATCTAGATTGTTTGGTTTTGAGCTGATGGTACAGAACTAAACCTTTAAGCCCTCTAATGTACAGGATGTATCTTTCTCCCTTAGTCACTCATTCAATGTTTATTTACCTTAAACTGACCAAAACATGGCAGCATACTTTTTTTTAAAAGTAACTTTCCTGTTTCATTAACATCAGATTTTCCTCGTTTCCACGCAGCTCAACTTATACCCTGATTCATATCCCAAACCAAACACTTTTTCAGCAGCTTGTTCACACTTTGTCTTCCTCATTCCTCAGCTAAGGGATAAACTGACAGCTATGAAGAAAACTATCCAAACCACCTGTTGGATTTTCATGCTTTGTCGACAGTCATTCATAAGCCTGTTTGCGGAGTTGCTGAAGGACATCATGTTTGTCTTTTTTGGACAAATGGGTTGTTGGACGTTTTGATGTGACGGAATAAGGGGAAAAAGCAACCTGAAGCTAACAAGCAAAATTCTTTGAAATTCTAAATTTTTCTCAGTCGCATTTAAGTAACTATAGCTGCCAAATTCATAGCTGCGATTTCAGTGGCCATCTCTGAGACGAGACACGTTACAACTCAAACAGAAAGTAAAAATCATCTCAGAAAGTAAAAACTTTAGCGGTGTGTTTATTGCCTGTAATTTTGTTAATTATGGCCAACAGCGAATCGAAACTTAGAATTCAATTTCCCATAAAAAAAAGCTCAATCATTATTGCACTTTGTTTTTCTTTTTTTTTTTTCACCTTTCCCTTAATCTTAATTTTGATAGAAACCTGCAAGCGAGAAGGCCAGGAGATGAAGGAGCAGGGCGAGGAGCAGCATGGTGTTGAGCGCGAACCACCTGGTGGGGTCACAGCTAGAAACCTGGTTGATGAAACATGAGCGGGACGCCCTGGTTTTCCTAAATGAGATAAGAAAACAGAAAGAAAGACTGTTTAAGGCTCTAATAAAGTCTCTGCAGAGAAACCTTTAGTTAATAGCCTTTGCTGTTTTGTCTTGGAAAAAACCTATTGGGTTTTGAAAAGAAAAAAAAAAAAAGAAATCTTACTGCGTAAGTAAAAGTTTTCTTTTTTCTTTCTTTTTTACCGGTTCACCAATAAAGGCGAGGACATATTCCACAAGAACAAATATGTCTTCTCTTTCAGGGCTGCAGACATGCAGGACATTTCATACTTCTTCACAAGAACTCGAGTGTAGGATTCCTGGGAAGTCTTCATATGTCTCTCTCACCCACTTTCTTCCTTCAGACACCACACAAAACCCTTCTGCCCAGAATATGTGTCAGGAACAAGCTGCAAGAACAGAATGATGTCATTTTGCTCTCGGACCCCCAGGAGAGGGAGGGAGAGAGAGAGAGAGAGAGAGAGAGAGAACCACATTTCTCTGTTCTTGCAGTCTGTATTACCCTTGAACTGTGTGATCTTCCTCTGCTCAATTTAAAGGAACCCATTCAGTGTCATTTATACAGGCTTTTGACGAGCCAAGCTCCAGTTTTTCATAGCGAAAAAAGAAAAGCATGAGGCAAAAAAAGAATAGTGGCTTTAATATTAGATTGTTTGTCCTTGCAGTAGGAATAGAATTTAAAAGCTGGGAGTCCCTGATTGTGCTTACGCTACAGTTAGAAGACGTTCAATGAACTGTATTTCCTTCATATTCATCATCCATCCATCCATCACTTGCCCACCATTGTGACAGGGGATGATATCAGGACCAAACAGCAGCTTTCATCAAGCTTCAGCAGCCAATCTCTGTCTCTCGGCACACATTAGCGCACACACACACACACACACACACACACACACACACACACACACACACACACGTCTCTGCTTCCTGTCAGCCTCAAAGGCACAGTCTGGTGATGGATTGACGTTTGATGACTGACTTTTGGCTAATTGTTTGAACATTCCCAGACTGGGCACAATTACGTTTCCAAAGATGATGGCCCAATCTCTCAGTCGGTTTGGAAACAAAACGCCGTTTCAGTTTGAAGGAGGCTTTAGCGTGTGACCTGTGCACAGGTGTCAGAGGGCCTCAGAAGTGCTGCATTTTTTCTGTTAAAATCCTTTTATTGAAGTGACATAAAAAGTGCCTCGTGTACCAAAGTTTTTCTGTGAAAGCACCACCTTCACTCAAGCCATCCCTGCTGACTGCTGGACAGCTGACTGAAAGAAGGCTCCTACAGTTTTCCTCACTAACAAGACAGGAAAATCCAACAGATTTTCATTTTCTTAATATATGGACAGTCATGATATTGAGCTTAAGTAAAACACTACACACTAAGCATTTGAAAACGAAAACTAATATAGAGTAGATTTATGTGTAATCTATATATCAAACTCTAAACAACAATACATAGATGATTTAAGGGTGCTTGAGCACCTGCCCCTTTTGCTCCTTGCCCCCAAGTGCCCTTTTG
>NW_015112754.1:401996-402552 GCF_001443285.1 Poecilia latipinna | reverse complement strand
AAATTTAAAACGAAATGATTTAGAAAAAATTTTTTTTTTAAAAAAAAAATATATATATATATATATATATATATATATATATATATATATATATATAATTTCTGAAAGAAAAGATATATAATTAAAGCTCAGATATAGATCTCTACTGCTTCAGCAGCAGAGGTGCAAAAAGTACATGGTAGACAGACCAAAACTTTAAAGTCATATTCTTGAACTTTTTTTTTTTCCAACCCAACATTTTCTTAACAAAATCTCAAGGGAAATTAACCGGAAAATGAAAGCCTGAGTATCAACGCAAATGCGTTTCCCAAACCTTAACGACTCCATCTCGGCTTTCTCGTTTGCGGTGCGATTTCCGTCTGTGTCAGAAACCCCAATCTGAACATCTATTTTTCTCACCAGCCTGCTGTCAGACTCACATTTAGTTATTTTCTGGTTTCTGAGCGCCGAGCATCAGATCAGTAACGCCGCACCTGTCCATTCGTCACCCCCCCCCCCACCCCCCCCCCCCCCCCCCCCCCTACCCCGGAGGGTGCGACACGCTACGGGGGGAACT
>NW_015112754.1:366445-398932 GCF_001443285.1 Poecilia latipinna | reverse complement strand
CGCTCACGCTGGATTGGCGACTCCTGATTGGAGTGTAATTGAACATGAGGCAAAAACTATCGATTCTCCATGAGCGCCTTTGAGCCGTCAGCTGGGAGAGATTTAGAGGTGTGACAGAAGGAGTGAGATCTCAGAGCTCTCAGGAAAAATAGAGTCATTTTGCCAACAATAGATTACAAGAAGGAGAGCACGTGTAATTGGCAGTTTGCATAACACCAGCAGCAGAACTGCAGCTCAAGCTGCACACAGGCAGAGACACCCAGACACACTGTAACCCACACCACTGGTCCGCCATGCTGAACATAGAGTAACGGCTAAGCTGTACAGCTGTAAGACAGCCATACAGTGGGGATTTCATCTCTACGAGGGGCTGTATCTTAGCAACCAGCCTTTCCAAAGCAGCAGTTTGGTGGCTGCAGGGGTGAGGGGTGCTTTTGTAGCCAGCAATGATACTATGCAAAGACTCATTTTAATCTGAAGGGGGGGGAAAAAATGCTATGGATGTGGGAAGACTGCCAATGGTGATCTGGTCATCTATTTAGCTCATATAGCCTCGCTCTGCAACTGTAGCTGTTATTTCTGTCTCTCGTGAATCCTAAATGGCCCTACTCTAGAGAAATTATGGGCAAACAAGAGAGGCACCATTAAAGTGTTGGCGCGTTGAAGGAATCAATCCCATCCATGCCATTAAGAGTGGTCAGTGGATTGATAAGCGATAACACATGAGAGCAGGTCTATACAATCAGTATTAATGCCGCCCTGCACTTCCTCCGTGCTAACTTAGCGGCCTGAATGCCTGGGATGGAAACACTCCATCTTTCACCAGGTATTACAGGCCCTGGACATGAAAGCCCTTCAACAAGGCCATTTCTTCTCCTCATAAATCATACCCCATGATGACGGCAGAGCTATTACCGCTGTTAGCTTGATTTCAGCAAAGGTTTTGTCAGGCTGTGTACCCCGAGCCCTTTGCTTTGCCACCTGAATTTTAATGCTCTTCTGTGTTCTTACGTCACTTTCAAAGCTCAGTCTCACTGCTCTGAAAGCTTTGTACGTGTTACTGACGGCAGAAGCCTTCGGGAGCTATTTTTACAATTTAACTGCAGTCTGAGGATCGATAGCGTCACTAGTGATTGTTTTATGACTCCAAGTTTCCTAAAGGCCTTCCAGTGTTCGTTTTTTTTTTTTTTTTTTTTGCATTCTGAGGTTTAAGGGGTCTGGATTTGAAAATATTGACAAAATGTCAATTTAACCACACCATCCCCCTTCCACTTCATCCACTAAACAAGAAGTCCAAAAAAAAAAAAAAAAAAGGAGACTTTTGTTGTGGCCTGTTTCAAAACAAACAATATAAGAAGAAGCTTTAGATTTGGGAAATAAAAAAAAAACATTAGAAATTGCTGCTTTCCTCCTCTATATGTCATGACTACAGGTGGCATCTGGAGACAAGACGGCAAGTCAAGAACTTTAAATCTGTGACAGATTAGATGTCTGACTTGGGGCTTTGTACTGTGGAGGAAAACTCAATCCATCAATTTTCCTCCTTCTCCGTCCCTCTGACATTGGAGCCCCTGGTTTGAAGAAGAGACTCAGAGAGCAAAGATCTGACAGCATAGTTTCCACAGCTATGCTTTTAGATCCATGAACAGGATTAAGGACAAAGGGCAGACATAAAGCCCATGTGCACTGAAACTTAGGATTATAATAATAAAAAGAGCTTGACAAAAAGAAGAAAAAAGAGGTGGCCGATGTGCTGTAATTCATACATTCTGTAATCAAGCAATTCAAATTCAGCAATTGAAAATTGTTACATTGTGAAAAAATGCATGATTTAAAAGTCTCATTATTAAATGAAAAATACTCTTTACTGATCATGAGCATATTGGTATTTGATTAAACAATTCAATTATTTTCAGGATGCTCTTTTGTGCCTGAATGCGTTCATCCTGCATCTGCACACGTCAGTAATCAAACCTTCTTCCTATTTTCCCTCATAAATGCAGTTAGCTAACATCCAACAACAACCCCTGCTCTATGTCTTTGTTCTGAGCTTTGCGGCAGACAAAGACATAATTTACTTATTTTGAGCATTATTGATCCTCTCATCTTTTTCTCTATTGCCCTGGGTACCTGCTTCCTCTGGTAACTAGGGAAGCAGGTAACTGGGACAACTGGTCAATGTGGAATTTCTTTGTAGACCGAATTAGCGCTACCAGCATTATATTACAGAGCCACTGAAACAGGGAGGACAATGCAGACTGCATGTGGCCTGCTCATAAAACTGCATTATTTATTTTTAGATTTCAGCCGACAATGCCATTTAGACAAACATACTGGAAGCAAAGACAAAGAGCAGCATCGACTGAGATATAACTAAGATGAAACAGAGACGTACTGAGTCTGACATAATCCGTTTGGAGAAACAGTGATTTTATCGATGTTGAAGAAAATGACAGTTTATTAGTTTCCAGTAAATTCACGTTGAAAAATGTCAGAAACACTGATAAATGTATTTTGTCCCATTGTTTGGCTAAATGGAGACAGAGAGAGAGAACAAAAACAACCATTTCACCTAACATGACCTCATACACTTGATAGGAGTACATATGTTCCAGAATGAGACACGAGCTGTGATGGATTCCTTACTGATGCTGAATCAATCCCATTTTCCCACTAAGAATTAATTATTTATAGCAAAAACTATTGATCTTAAGCGTCAAGAAAAGGCCACACTCAGCCTGCTTGTCACTTGAACTCCCTGCTCTGAAACATAAGGTGATCTGTATCCAGGGGGAATGAGACTAAACAGTCTACAGGAAGCAACGTTTATCTCCCAAAACACTGTGATTCTGTAAAGAGCAGGATATGCACATCAGTTACCACAGCATTTGAAAAAGATCTGAATAATCTGAGCTGCATAGACAGGAAATTGTTGAGCAGTTCAGACAAAAAAAAATGACCTAAACGGCCATTTTTCTTCTTGCAGCAAAAACATATTTATGTTACACATTGTAGATCACTAAAGGTACTCGTTTGTTATTTTCCATGCCATCAATGTGTCAAAAAGCTGTTGCATTAAAGCATATAAAAATATGTATTTTAAGATGACAGATGTGACAGACTTTGTGTATGTATCCTTACATACACAAAGTCTGATTTTTTTTTTTTTCCTTTAAAAGAGTTGTCACTGTTTCACATATCAGTTAAGATATTGTTTGGTCTAAATCAGTCTGTTGTAGCTCTGACTGCATGTTGAAGAAAGGCTTTGCACCAGCATGATGCTCCCACTACCAGTTGTCTCTGTGTGGATAGTCAGTGTGTTTAGGGATGATGTGAAGTTTTTATGTATGCAAAATTTGATTTTATGTGATCCAAGTACCTTCTTCTAAGTTTCCTGTTGCTCCTAAACGGCTTTCCTCTTGGCAGTGTACCGTGACGGTCAGGTTCGTAAAGCCCACAGTTAAGCGTTGCCCTAGCAACAGTTTCTCCTACCTGAGCTATGGATCTCTGCAGCTCTTCCTTGTTCTTCATGATAGAGAAAGTCAGTTTAATTAAAAAAAAAACGTTATATATATTTTTTGCCACACCTTTACACTGCAGTAACTTTAAGGTTTTTCAAAGTTACATAGTGGTGAATAACAACGGCATGGCGAGCATTAGTGATTTAAAACTTTATTTTCCAGTTAAGAAAGCAGCAGGGACGGGAGTAAAAACATGCACTTCTGCAATACGCAGTTTTGTTTTTCTTGCTGCCTGTGTTCCGTACACAGATCACGCCCGATACACGAGTTACTAAAATGCATATGCAGCTGTAAGTACATACCTCTCTGATATTGCAGCACACAGGATGTGATTACTAACACAGCCCCTGATTTTTTTTTTTTTTTTCGATATGTTGGAGGATTTAGTAGCACGACCGTCTCAGCTAAAAGATATTACATCTACCGCAAATATTCCCCACTGCTCCAAAATCAGTGTTATTCATGATGTAATCATTCTCAAAACCATCCAGTTATTGCTCAGTGTTTCCCCCATCTCCTCCTCCTCCTCCTCCTCCTCCTCGTACTTCCTCCTGCCTCTTTTTTCTCTGGATTTCACCTGCTAGAAGGAGCTACACTGATATAGGCTATTTATCCAAACCCCTGCTGTTAACACCATGCCACCCAGGGCCACGATGCTTCACTACCCTCAGCTGGTTTGAATATCAATGACCTCAGTCATTCAGTCCGTGAACAGCAAAGCTGGGTCCTCTGCATGCATGTCATTAAGCTTTAAACCAGGCGGTGTCTGTGACCGAGCGTAAAAGCTCGATGTCAAGCACTCATTCTGAAAAATTATTATTGCCGTAGCCTTTTTCTTGGCAAGCAACAAGACGGCTAGGTAGCCGCAGTAAATCAACTTGGTGAAAAGATTACAAATCTGAACAGGGAATGGGCAATACGGACCTAAGATTTGGTTTTTTTAAATTACAACAATAAACTCTACAATAATTAACTGTCTATGTCTCTGTACCTTGTTTTTTTCTCTCTCTCCACTCTCTAAAACTAAGAAACAAAACAAGGACGTCCAGCCTTAAAATTACAGTAATTGAATCAAAAAATATGAACAAACCAAGAAGTGGGATTACACAATTCTTCAAGTTAGAATTTTTGAAATATTTCTTCAATTCTCAAAATTCCTACATTCCCAAGAGGAGTACCCGCATATAAATAAATGTGAGGTGACCTGAAAAGCTCTCATTTCATTTTGCACACTCAACACAATTTCTCCTGCAGGTAATAATCATTTTTCACAGGAGTAACCCTTTTTTATTCTATCACAGCTCAGAAAGGGGTCTGACCTTAAAGCCACAGTCTTGGAAGACTGATTTACACTTACCCACATGATCCTGCTCAGCAAAATGTGCCATATGCGTCAAGCTATTTAAAGTGTGTCACATTAGGTATGATTAATTGTATCATAAAGGTCAAAGGTCTGGAAAGAAAAAAACTTGTTCTCAATCAGGAGAAGAGGGCTCTGCGAAATGACATCCATCCACATCTGGCTAATAAAGACTTTAAGGAAGACGCTTCTTCAGAAAAACCAATAAGATGCTTTGAAACCTCAATAGCCATTACGGTAAACTCCCATAAATCAGTGTTATTACTAGACGACAGAGTTCAGCTCACTCTTAAAGGCAAAGCTGCACTGACAAAACAGGAAGCTGCAGGGCTTCAATTAGCGCAGCTTGATTAACACCAAAAAAACAAATCAATCAATAGCCACAGATTTTACACACAGTCAGGTTTTAGATAGACAATCTATGTTATTTATGAACCACGCTTTGTTGGGTATCAACAATAATATGCATTTAATTGAAAGGCTTAATGGTTTTTCTCTTTATCCTCCTGACTAGATTAGAGTGTATAAATCCTACATCACATATTAATCAGACCAAACTGTCCAGTAATAAGACAAGAAATGAGCGCGACACGACTTTGCTTTGAACCATGAAGACTGTTAAATTCATTAATGCAACTATGAACAACTTTGACCGACTAAATGTGAATAATAAGAGGTAAACATCAAGGTTATCGAACACATTTCATTTGGCTGTTTAAAGCTTGAAATTTTGTTTGATCACCAGGTTTTGTTTAAAATCTCTCCAAACCTTCACCCGTGACCTGTCTGCTGTGTTTCTTGTGATACTTCCAAAATAAAAATTGAGGGTGTGAATAGTCCACTATGCAGCATCATCAGTGTTTTTTTTTTTTTCTTCGTCATCACCAAACAGAAACTCTTGTGCGGTCCCGGCCCAAAGCAGCTAAAGTGAATTTGCATCGGCAAAGTCCCGGCGGTCTCGCGCAGATGGATGTGGAAACCATGCAAAGGCCCTTAGCAGCCCGTGTCCTCCGTCCCCTCCTGCCAAGTGTCCTAAATACTCCTCTCTATTGTCTGCCTAAGAAAGAAAAAAAGCCGCGCTGCTGGATGGGAGCAATCTCTCAAGGTGCAAAGCAGGAGGGAGGGACGATGGGGAAGGAAAAAGGCCAATTCCCTGAGCAGGACAGGGAGCCATGCAAATAGAGCCTCCCTGCAGGGAGGACGCCCCAGAGAGGGGTCGTCTCGCTGTGGCCGAGGTTTAATCTCTTAAATCCTTCTGTCCTACTCACACACACACACACGCAGGGACACCCCCAACCAAATTGAAAACATGGGGGGCCACATACCTGATTTCTCCACTCTCACCACCATCTTAAGCCCATATTATCAGCTATATCGTCATCATCCTTATTTCTGCAAAGAGGGCTTATGTTGCATGAAAACCTTCTGTCCAGCAGAGTTCCTCCATCGATAAGAAGCATAATATGGTATCGTTGTTGTTTAAGCAGGCTGTCTTTCTCACACTCTAAAATACAAAATAATTTTTAGTGCAAAAAAAATCAATCAGTTGTCTCTGAGCTTGTTTGTACTAAAATAGTAGAAGACACATTTATTCAAATTTATTGTTCCACAATTTTACACCGTGACTTGCGTGAGGTATCTCTTCACCGAATGTCTTTCTTCCGGTTCAAATCGATAATTTGCGCACAAAACTGAAACGGATCGCTCATAAGCCGAACTTCCCTGAACATCAAATGTATTAACGACCAGTTTTATGCAAGTGCGCCGCTTTGCATTCAGGTCTCTCTTCTCGCTTGGCTGTCTACTACAAAGTTTTTCCGTCTGTATTTTCCTCAGACTGGGTCTGAATTGACTTCAGCTTTGGCGCCACATCCAGGCTTGGAGAGAGGCTGCTGTTAAACTTACAGTAAACACGGCAGCTTCCTGAAAAGTTTGTCAAGTCGCGCAGCAATTTCTCCACATGAAAGAGGATGAGAACAGCGGAAAACAAGGAGTGCGGAGGACGGCATGCGTAAAGCTTCTCAGCACGACTTACCCATGAGTAAACAGCAAAAGATGATTTTATTCAGTTATTCCCAGGTGAAGGTTGTTTATGTGTGTGTGCGTGTGTGTGTGTTTTTTTTTTTTTCTTTTTTACTGAGTCTATGGCAGGGAATCAGATGCAGGAGGCTTCCGCTCTATTTGGGAGCCTCTGAGCTGCAGAAATAAAGATGCTGAGTAGGTGTAGCACAGATTGAGTGAGATCTACATTGCATCTACATTAAAGGCAGTAAAGTTCACAGCTCTTTTCTAATTGTCACTGCATCCACGGAAGACATGAATCCTAACTGGCCTTGTTACACTGATGACGCCTGATTACATTATGTAAAACCGACAGAATGTGAGACGTGAATGACGACATTTCTGCGTGAGGATTCAGCATCATTGGTCACTCACCACAAAGCGATTTCAAATATCGGCAGACATGGAGAGGCTACGGGAAAGCGTTTTTTGCGAGGAGGTAAAGACGCTGGACCGATGCCAGGACGTACTCAATGAAATCAGCCGCCTCCAAATGTCCGCACTTAACCTTTGAGTCATTTAGGCTAATGGATGAGGTCAAGAGATTTGTAGTTGGTGCTCGGGAGCAAATCTAATCTGATGGCTTCAACTTAGATCAACAAGGCAGCAGAATTATGCAAAGAAGTAGAAAAATCTCCCATTTATCAGGCGCTCTGCTGTTATTCAGAGAGTATGAGCTTGGTGGCTAATCAAAACCAGAGCAAACGCTCAGGAAGCTAACGGCATGTAGCAGCTCAAAGAGTGTAAGGATAGAGCGTAAAAGAATAACTGGCTTTATTTGTCATTTTATTTCTACCTGAGGTATTCAGGATTTCTGACTCAGCACAATTCCTCTAATCCTAAAGTAGAAGCTCAGATTTCTCGTTTTCATCTGAAGCAAGAGCTGCAGTACGGTTACACTGCGGTCAGTCTGACGTCTGTTTGCATGTTTGTAACTCTAGGTACATCTAAATCAGCCGTATTTAAAGAAAAAAGACTGTTTTCCCAAAGAAAGAAAAGTCGCTTCAGCTGAAGCTCCAACATATCAAAGCTGAAAATGTTGGGGGGTTTTTTAGTATTAATTTAAAAACAGGTTTTTCAGTCAATTACTTCCTTTGGAAAGGCAGACAACCACTTAATGCAAACGACAAGTTTCTTGTTTCTTCATGTTTTTTTTTTAGTTCAGTAGACTAATAGTATTCTAATTTGTGACTGAGGAATGAAATTAGGACCAGAATAGTAATTTAAAAATCAGTTTTCTTGAGTTTTTTTTTTTTTTTCCTGCTCATTATAATCGGCAGATGACTGATCATGCGGACAACTTTGCAAATTACTCCGAACTAATTCCACGTAAGAAGCAGGAAGCAGCTGCGGTGATGCCGTCAATGTCTCGTCTAATTTTTAATTTGTGCCGTTGCTTCTCAAACCTGCCGAGCTCACAGTTCCCGTTCGCTTTGATCATGCTTGATAAGATTCTCCATATCAGCAGCATAATAAGGTGGCTGGATGCATAAAAAAAATGAGGAACATAAAAAGCACCTGGTGACTCGTGTTTGTAACACAAACAGCTTCATTCATTCATTCCTCCTCCTTTTACCTTTCGTTAACATTTGCATCATTTAATGTAAATAACATGTTTTTCCTTTTGCTTTCTTTTTTTTCAAAGATATACATACATATATATATATAAAACTTTCTTGACATGCGTTGATTAAGAGCAAAGTAAATGGCTCTTGATAGTGCAGAGCTGATTGTTCTTTCAGCCTTTTATTACTGCTCAGTGAGTCAGCCGAAGAGAGCAGAGGCACAATGAGCCAAGGGGTTGACTTAAGAGAAGAGACCAAATTGCACCCAAGGCACCCAAAAGAGCTCTTGTGTGCATGTGCATGTGCTGAGAGGTTTGGGTAAAAGCAGGGCACCCTGAGCGACATTTAGCTCCCGTCGGGAGACTTGTTTTTAGTGCGACAAAGACAAAAGAGGTGCAAAAAGAAAAGATAACAGACAAAAATTTATCACCAGTTTTACTAACTATCAACAACGTGTGGCATCGATATCGATAGATACTGCTGCTCTATACATTGTGAGGTGGGTTGGGGTTTGTTCGAGACGAGACGTCCAACCGGAGGCTGAGTGTGGATATAGCCACACTGAAGTGCCACATAAAGGGGGAAGGGAAAGTACAAAGCCTTGTCCGTGTCCAACCGCTGCACAGCTGGGCTGAATAACATGGCAAATGATTAGCGCAAAGTGTGGGGGGGTGGGATGATGGCTTTAAGGCTGGACACGCCGCAGTTTGTTGTATCATTCTTCAAAACGCATCACGAAGCAAATCTGCTTCAATGATCATTTGAGCGTTTAGAGTAATAATTAGATTTTAAGTCTCTGTGAAAACAGTCGAGCAGAAACGCTGCCGCATCTAGGCGAGTGTGAAATTATGTTGTCTCAAGAAAGGCATGCGTGACGAAGTTGTTTGTTGGTTGTAAAGAGACGGACATCTCCATATTCATCTCAGCCTCTCGGAAATGCCGACTTCCTTCAATTCCACAAGTGCGTCCCTGAGAAATCTGTTTACATTGTCCCCCCTCCCCCGATTCCAACTTACCCTAAATTATGTGTAATTTATGCAGTCCAGTGGAAATAATTCAACAAATCAATAGCCAAGTAGTTTCAGGTTTAGCAACTATCATTAAACTTTTACGAATACAAAATAGTGATGTGGTTATGGAATATTACTCTTGTTGCAGCTAAACGATTCCAGGAAAAAGCTCTTCCTGTTTCCCAAGCAGTTAAGAGCATCAAATGCTCCTGAATCATATTCATCGTTCTGGTTCTGAAGTCCACATTAATGGAAGGCCTGTAACAACTGATGCTTCATAACGCTGACTGACATTAACGATCACTTTCACTTTATCACAATACCACTGCTGGTGGGAGAGGCAGGTACATTCATATCACACTGGACTCACTGTTAAACAGGCTGGAAGGCATGAATCTGCCGTAGCAAGGGAAGTTCGAAAATCCTTCATCAGGCATGCACAAATCAAATATCTAAGTTATTTAAGCTTAGATATCAGCGACCCTCAATCATTTATTCCACTAAAAACATCAACTAAATAAACTTTAGTGTTGGTCAGCTGCAGTCTTGCATTACATTCCCACACATTGATTCATACATTTTCAGCTTACAGGTTTATGTTAAATGTTAGATTCTTCCTCCGAAACTGGGATTGTGTTCAGGACTTTGACTTGGCCAATCTCTAAAATTTCAACTTCAATGTATTTTTGTCTTTAGATACTTCGCTTCTGTAAAAATGTTGTGTTTGAGTTGTCTTTCTCTAAAATGGATTTTAGCGATTCGCAATTAAGGGTCTAAATGATTTTTCAACCAGGCTAAAATCCCTGAATTTTTGGACCTCAAAGCTCAACCTATCACAAGAAAAAAAAAAAAGAAAAAACTGTCAAGACTCAGAACAGGTTTTTGCAGGCTGACTCCAATTGATTACAGACACTGTGATACAAATCCGACATTTTCTGAGAGTGAACAATTTATAGTCGCTGCAAACACAGATGCAGCTGGACACACATAATGCTTCAGTAGGTTTCTCCTTCCTCCGAATGTGCAGCTCTGCAGTTTTGGGTAGGATGCTTCATTCTGGGACAGATAATGAGCTTCTCTCTCTGCAGAGGACAGAATCCCAGAGCCAGCAGGGCTGAGTGGAGCGAAACACTCAAACACACACTCTGACAATAACCGCAGAACAGCAAATAAACTTCTCAACTTTCTCCCTCAACTCTGGCTGCTCTCTGCACACACACACACACACACATGCACCCACACCAAACTAAAGCTAATACAAACCTGAGGTGAACACACCCACAAACATCTGCAGTCTCCTTAGCGTTGTGTCGACGGCGTTCGCATCAGCTGCATTTCTCTCTGCACGAGCGTGCCTGAGGATAAACTGCTAGCAGCTGCTGCCATGGCGTCCTGCGTCCTTCTATCGCGTCTACACACATATGCACACACACTAACGTAAGCTCACGTAAACACGGGGCTGTCAAATCACAGGGCTTCCCAGCTGTGACCTCACAAAAACGCAGAAGAAGCCGGAGGATGAAAGAAAGCATGGGAACAGCAACAGGGGCAGGGGGGCGGCATATGAGTGTTTACAGAGACATGAAGAGTGATAATAAGCAGTGGCCCAGGAGGACACAGAGATACTGACATGGGAATGAGCTGCACAGTAAAACCAAAAAAAAAAAAAAAAAAACAAAGGATAAAAGTTGTGTTTCCACAACTGGAAATATTGGAGTTACAAACTCTGCTAGAAACAAGCAAACAGGATGAAGTTGAAATAGAAAAATGTGGCACATATCTGTCACTCCTTTACATCCCTTGCTTTTTTCCCGTTATCTCTCTTTATACTGATTTTCCGTCCTTTCATCCATAATGGATATTTTGGAAACGATGTCATCCTCTTGCCGCGGCATGTGCCCCCGGAGCCAGTCGCACACTATTGGTTTCCGCACCAGAGGAGTCATCAAGGCATAGATAATGGGGGTTTGGAGTCTCACTGGACTTTCTGCATCTTCTCCTTCCCCTTCCCTCAAGAAGCTGGTTCCTCTTTTTCTGTCATCTGCTGTCTGCCCTGTCCAACTGGATTTGTTGATTTAGAGCTGAATGATGTCCAGAGGTTTATCTGCTAGCCATCATGAAACAGTAAGCAACGAAAGTTAAGGGCTAGAACAGCAAGTCGTGCCTGTAGTTTTGTCGCATATCAATGTCATTCAGAAGCGCATGGTCTGAATTTGAAAATCACAAGTCAACAACACCCTTGTTTTGGATCAAACGGCTCACTAAAGAGCTCTGCACAGTCCCAGTCACATTTTGTAACCCACAAACTTCAGAATATTTTATGGGGAAACCGGGTGACAGAACAACACGATGTAGTGTGAATAGTTCTTAGATTTGGAAGTAAAATTCTAAAAATCATGGCAGGCATTTGTTTCTTGCCCACCTTTGCTCTGATGCTCTTAAATAAAAATCCACAAACTGATTTAGCTTATCTAGAAAGACCTCTGAATGTTGTAAATAAAAAAAGCATCATGAAGATCAAGAACCACAATAGCACAGGGTGTGGCACAACTGCAAACCTGCCAAGAGATGCACAAAAACTGACAAGCAAAACAAAACAGAGCCAAAAAAAAATAAAAAATCAGTAAAGCAGTCCAGAGGACAACGGCAACTCTGGAGGAGCTTGAGAGGATGAATCTTTTGATAGGACAAACATTGGTTGAGTGATTGATAATTTTGGAAATTTTGCTCATTTGTCGCTATTTACGTCGCCGTGGTAACTGTGATTCCATATAAAAAAATAATAGCACTCTTCCCGAGATCGAGCCGCACGTTTTGATACCTTTTTTGTGGTATTAAAACATGTTAAGTGTCAAGAGATGAGCGTTTATTTCTGGTAACAAACTGCCATGAAGTATAAATCAGCTCTTCTTCCTAAAAGGTGAAAGTGCTGCCAATAGATCCAGAGGTTATCGATGAAGGTCACTGAGCTGGAAGAGCAGGTTTTAATCAGCCATTTGTTTATCATGTCCAGCCTGGAGTGTTTTTCGTCTCCCTATAGTGTTCAGAAGAATATTAAAGTCCTTTATCAGAATCTCGGATTTTTGCTTTGCCAGATCGTTGGCTCTAACATGCACAACTAGAGTCTCAATATTTGGCTGTCTGGTTAGAGAGAGTACTTTGCGAGTTAAATCAGATACAGCGTCACCAGGAAAAGAAATCTATCTCGTTTTCTTGGGATTGCAAACGTGACTGATTCCCTTTACTGCCTCATCTCCAACAATAAGTACTTTTGGCATATTTTTCATTTTCCTGGTGGTCGCTTGTCTGTTTTTTTCCTGGGGTGCGCTATCGTACGTCTGTGTGACTTTTTGGGTAGGAAAAGCTGAAACTCTGAGAAAACCTCGATGTTGATGCATCGATGTATTGTAGTTCTAGTTTACACGGAAAATACAGGGTAAATAAGAGTGTAGACTTTCTGGTAAATCCTGTTCTAATGTAAAATATGACAGATTACTGGGTTAAGGAAATTTCTAGAATACTACATGCTACTACACATAACTATTTTTGAGAATTTGGAAACATTTGCTCTTTATTTCCCAAGGTTATGGGGGGAGGAGAGGAGAGAATGGATATTTCAGCTGCCTAAAATAATCTGTTTATTCCTTTCATCATCAAAAATAAATCATGTAAGTTTGAAAACATTTGCTCTTTATTTAACAAAGATATGATGGGGGAACCAAATATTTTAGCTGTCTGAAATAATCCGTTCCCCATCTGTAACATGGGAACAAATTAACTTACCAGAACGTCTTTAACTGTGTTTATTCCTCTATTCATCAACAACAAATCCTGTGACTGTGGTTACATTTGCTCATTATTTGCCAAAGTTATGAGGGGGGAACCATATATTGTAGCCACCTGAAATAATATGTTCCCCCTCTATGACATTTTATAATGTATAGTATCTTTTCTGCCAATTTCACTGCACAGTTCTTGTTAAGTAGTAAGCAGTGTAAGATGAGTAATATTTCAAAAGAACAGACGAAATCTTATGTTTTTTGATCAATAACAATATTTGTTTATTAATCTGCTGCTAAGAGATGAGTGCATTTTCTGGTAACCAAGTGCCACCAAGTAATATCTGATCTTTACTTTTGCAAAAATAAAAACCAGAAGGCAGTGCATTAACATTAGCACAAACATTGCTAATGTAGCTACTGCCCACATTAACAGTAGCCTTTACCCTAAAATAAGCTTTTTAGCTATTTTGTTTATTTATTAGCCACGTTTAGGACAGTGAATAGAGTAAGTCAATGTAAGACAACATGCTAGTTATGCCCCACATGCCACTCGCAGCATTTAGGCTAACATTAGCATTGTGGCTAATTTTTAACTTATACACTAATTTTAACATACTGAATGGAGTAAGCCCATGTTACTCAACATGCTTGTGACTCTCCACATGCTATTGAGTACTTTGTAGCTTACTTTAGCATTGATGCTAATTTTTAGCGTCAGAACGTTTGGTTCCAACCAACGCAGGCCCCATTTAAATTTGTTCACAAATGTTCTAGTTCCTGATGTCATAGCGCCACAAATTCAGTTTTTGGTTGTGAACACAACGAGACTGTGCAAGAGCTAAAAGCTTTGATACTGTGAAGCTCCTTCTGCTTGGTTTAGTCTGCAACAGTCTGACTCATGTCTCATATCTGGATGCCCCATTTAGGCTAATTTAAAAAGATATCCGCCCTTTGCTCTGACCTCCTTTGACCAGTTCCTTTACTTATAGGTCAGGCCGGCCTTACAATGACTGATGTATGTCGTGCTCATAATGCTGTTCTTTTTAGGACAGGGTCAACAATTGCTTTTCCCCTTCAGGGCTACAGCACATCACAATGCTCGGCACAATAGAGATAAACCCGAAATGCGAGCGGCAATCTGCTGCTCACTTAAAGCAGCACCTTTAATAGAGTTAGCAGCTATTGAAGGAAGGGTCAGTGGGTTGCTCTGTAGTACTTGCAGAGATGTTGCGTCCTGAAAGACGTGGGAGAGCATTGTTAAATGGGACAAATTTCATGCTCGCTGAACAAAACGGAATGTAAAGAGGGAAACTTGATGCGAAGAGACAAGATGAAATATGTCTTGGAAAAAAAAAAAACTATTATTTTTTTAAAAATAATAATATAAAGGCAAATAGCTTAAATTTCTTCTTTACAAGAATTGCATGCTAGATGTTATAAAATTAATTTATATTTGGAAAGAATAAACTCTGCAAAGGCATTCTTATAGGATATAGATGACATGATTAACTCAATTGATGATATTTTTTTGAAACTGTACATTTTCTTTCTTGTTGATTTTTGCTTATTTTGACATAAACCCCTAAAAGAGGTAAACATTTTTTACATTTTGTTTTTTATCTTTGCAGGTTGCATCTATATCCTCAGCTTTATGCAGTATTCATGAGAATTGATCACCAATGTGGCTGCATTCCCGATGGCAATCGCCACATTTCTGATACAACAGAGTTCACACACACACACACACACACACACACACACACACACACACACACACACACCCCGCTCTGAAATGAAACAATGGAAACCCGCAGCAAGTGCAGCACAATAAATGTTTCCATGTCTTGTGGCAATCTAGAGCCCAGAGAGCCAGTTTTTTTTTGTTTTTTTTTGTCTTTGTGGAGTGGAAAAAAATAACTCTCACAGTTCGTTTGCAAACAAGGTCACACAACGTGACCCAGGGCTCGTGTTTTCGTTAGTACGTGCTCAGACAATTTGACATTCCTTTCTTCCTATTTCGCTCTGGTATTAAATACCTTAATACCTCCTCTCAACAACTAACGGGAAGGAGAACTGCAGAGTGATAATTATTTCCAAGCAGTAAAGCTTCATGTCAGAAAACGCCGTCTTTTACCAGCTGCCTGAACGCAGCGTTCTTTTCCTCTTCACAGGCAACATCTCAGCGTTGGGCTGCACTGTCTTCATTATCCGCTCAGAGGTCTGTTTGAACAGACTGCAGGCGCCGTTTGAGCAGACGAGTCTTTAACAGGGACATTTACCAGCCTTACGTGTGTGTGTGTGTGTGTGTGTGTGTGTGTGTGTGTGTGTGTGTGTGTGTGTGTGTGTGTGTGTGTGTGTGTGTGTGTGTGTGTGTGTGTGAGAAACACCTTTATTCTGTACATTCCCCTGATGCGGTTTGACACGCAGCCAAACAAACAGTCCAGCTTTTTTTTCTTTTTCCCGTTGAAAGCCAGCAAATCGGGGAAAGGGAAGCTGTGTGGGCGGATGTGGCAGAATCAGACAGAATGAACGATATGACCGTGAAGCGCACAAGTATTCATAACCTTTGAACTTTTGCCCCCGTTTTTGTCACCTTACACAAACATCAATGTGTTTCAATGGGATTTTACAAAATCCCCAAACTAAGCAATACAGAAATATGAAGCTTAACAAGTTTGAGCTCCCTGGATCAATGCGTTACCAGCGTAAACGCCTCCACCACATCCACACCTCCAGAAATTGAAATTTCGGCTCTTTCTTCTTGGTAAATAACTCAAGCGCGGTCGACCTGAACGGCGGAAAGCGTCTATACACACGAGTTTTCAAATCTTTCCACATATTTAGTCTGGACTTTGACAAGGTCTTTCTAACATAAGAGCTTCGCTGCGGCTTTGTCTCCCTGCTGTAAGGTGAACCTCCACTGCAGTCCCAAGTGTCTGTAACAGGTGTGCTTCAAGAACTGCCACGTATTTAGCGCCAGTCATACTCCAGTCGCTGGCGTATCATCCCCCACAGCATGCAATCTACACAGATTTAAAAAAAAAAACTAAATAGATAAGTAATGAAAGTCCCATGTCATTTCCCTGCCTCTTTGCAAATATGCACTCATTTCTGTTGGCCAATCACTTAAAATTCATATAAAACATTCAGGAAGGTGGTTGCAATATAACAAAACACTACATTACGACTTATACTACTTATTACTTATGTAGTTCAAGCAAGAAAAAAAAAATAATGCCCTTCAAGCAGATATGAGGGCGAATTTGCCATTGCAAATCAACTTAGTAGGCTAATAGTCTAATCAAGGTGCTTTTGACTGCAGGGAATGCTGCAATGCCCTTTTGAATTTGATTAGGACTCAAAATAAACATTGGCCTTTCGATTTATTCCCTATATAAACTGGAACCCGCCTCACTGCCTCACTTGTAGATTTGAATGGAAACCTTGCAGTTTTAGCCGAACAGAGAGCGGCGTCCTGATCTGCTCTGAGGAATATTTTGTGGCTCCTCATTATGCCTTTTCTTCAATCCCGGCAGCGGTCCTGTTCGCCAAGAGCAGTGTTGACCAGTTTTTAAGTTTAATACATACCCAAGCCCTGCAGAGGTTTGCTTGCCTCTGTTTTATATTTCAATAATCCCCAGCTAGGCAGAAGTGGATAGGATGAAAACTCATTTCGGAACATGGAAAAAGAGAAACAAATCCCTTTCCTGCCTCTTACGAAACAGCATTGGCACGGAGACGCACCGCCTGCTATGTCTGAACCGCTGAGAGAGAGTCGGAAGGAGACATTAAATGGAGCTTTAAGAATCGTTGAGGCACATGGCAGACGCCGAGTTGTTTACTTTTCTAACTTATTACTAACTGCACCATTAAAGTAACTCCGGCTCAGTGAATCCCAAATGAAATATCGCATTTCCAGGGTGAGCGGGATTCCAGACACCCTATGATCTTACTGATAAATAAGTAATTAAGCGGCGGGAGAGCAAATGTATCCAACACAAAATATCGCTCCTCGTGTAAGAAGATCAGAAATCTCTGAAATCTCTCCAGAGGCACTTTAGGGCTGAGCTCAAACAAGAGACGCTGCCTCCAAAGTTTAAAGCCGACACGACAAAGCTCAGCTTTGTGAACCAATCGACTGACACACTGTATTAGTGCGTGTGGTGCTTTTAAGAAGCCGCATGCATATTCATGCAAACCCGTCAGGAGGCCTCACTCTTACTTTTTGGCCCTGCAGGCTCAGCAGTCATTTCATTTGGGTGCATTTATGTGTAAGATAATAATCGCCTTTTATTTGGCTCTTATATCCTTTGAGAAGAATTTCGCTGTCAGCATCTAAATGCTAGAAACCAAATCTTGTTACTATTGCGGCGCTGTGGAAAAGGATTCGCTTCCAAACAGATTTCTTCTGACGCTGACACAAATTAGCAAACTGTGGCAATCGGTTATTTACGTGTTCTATGCTTTAGGGGAATTAAAAAAAATACATAAATACATCTTTTTCAGTAGAAAAGTCAAATTTAGGCACACTGGGGGGTTTCTGAGTCATCCAGAGGTCAGCTTTGAATTACTGTTACCCAAGAGTGATTTTAGCTTTAATGTCACAAACTACTTGTGGGATATTTTTCTGCAGGATTTTTGACTAGCAGGACCAGACTATTACACTACATCTACTATGTTTTTACTGTTATTATTGTGATGTTATTTACCCGATTGAATCCCCCGCCCTCCCTTTTTTTTTTTTTTTTTTTTTGCCAGTTTTTTTGCTGGTTTGCCTCTAACTGAGGTAAGTGAGACCAGCAGGGCTTTAGATTTTTGCTCTGGGTTCTTTTGTGATCTCCCTTTGAGGCACTCCTGGAGCAATATTCACCCTTGTTCTATGATTCTTCTCTTCGCTGTGGTTTACTGACCAAAAAAAGTCATGAATATGGTCTTAGAAAATTTTAATGACACCAAATAAACATATGAATTTTACGCTTTTTCTGGATTTCTTTCTTTTTTTTTTTTCAGTATTAAATCTCTGCATGCGCGTGGTAACTGCACGCCACTGGAACAGGGCGTCCGTGTCAGCCGAACAAGTCGCTCGTGTTTAGCAAGCGAGCACATGGCCACAGTCAGGTGGCCTATTGAGCGGCAGCGTGTGCTCCGCCTCACAATGAGAACAGTCTGAGCAAAAGACCTGAGTCATCTCGTGTCTCCTGGCCAAGTCCCACACTGTGATCATGGCTCTGAACACAGAACAGGTGACCCAGTTAGAGCCACAGAGGGAAAGAAAAGCAGAGCGTGGCACTGAAAACAAATGCTGGCAGGGGAAAAAAAAATAAATCTCTTCAATATGACATTACTCAGCGAAGTCATTTAAGGACCCGCTGATCTTTGGAAGCTCTCTGGTTTTGGAATAACAAGATTATCACTTTACATAAGAAAATCATCTCCTCACTGCCGGGAAGCTGCTTGGACACGGTTCAAGGGGTTGTGCTACGAGTCAGACAGCTCACGCTTCTTGGTTGCACGATTCCCTCCGGTATAGCAAAATAAAATGGTTGAAAGTGTTTTTATGTGTTTGCTTTTCAAACTAACACATTGGTATGATTTCTTCGTAGTTACAATCTTCGAGAATTTGCCTGAAATTTTTCCAAACCGGAGATATGGTGGCGAGGGAAAGTGGCTGATTTGTAGCTTTATCGGACCAGTTCAGGAACTCAAAAATCCTGTTTTATTTTTTTTACCAGTGAACACAGCATACCAGTCGTACTGATAATGATTCATGGCTACAGGGTGGATAGACTGTCTCAGTTTTTTTCAAAATGTTGCAAAATACCTTTAAAATCATTGCGAAATGGAAGGAAAACATACTTTACCGTCACCATGAAGCGCAACATTTCTAACAAAAAAAGCTGTTGACAAAAGCCAACCTTAAGACTGTAAGGTTATGTCAATGCTCAGTGAAGATTATGGTTACATGATTCTACTTGGACAAATTATAACCGTGGATCACAGTGTGCTTTTACTGTCTATCAAAAAAGAATTACTCCCATCCCCCCTCCCTCTGGTTTCGCATTATTTTTGGTTCACAATTTCCAAAGATTTAAGAGCAGCTTCACTCCCTCCTCGTTTTTTCATCCATTGTGCATATAATAAGAGAGTGTTTTTGTGAGTATGTTATGGGGGAGTGGGTGGGAGGGGGTGCCTGCTGTCCTGTGACACTCTGCTCTTCACTCCGACTGTCCTCCACTCAGTGGTCCTCTGTGTGTGCAGCACGAGTGGAGCTGTGGGTTGCAGATAAGAGTCTGTGTACATGGCGGATGAGTAGGGTGGGTGGGGGGGTTGCATGTGTGAAAAGAGCAAGAGGAAAGAAAAGGATTCAGTGCTCCTTCTCCCCTCCGTCAGATTCACCTCTGGATGCCCTCTGCTTATAAATAATCCATCTATGACACCAGTCTGGATAACTGGCAGGGTTACAGTGCAGGAGCTCTAAACGCGCAGCCTCCGCCACCACCATGCCCTGCTATTGTTAGCTTGACAAGAGTATGTGGCTGTAATCGCTGGCACCTCCGCCGGTCTAGACGAGCTCTAATAGGACCAACCTTTCCCCGCGTCTTTATTACACGTTTATAAATTCCTCCACAACAAGACAAAGAGAAGAAAAAATCCGTAATTAAGAAGCTGGCGTCCACAGTCCTCCCTGTGTTTTCCCCGTCACACTGATTACTCGCAAAAGCGAGCGGTCTGACTCACGATAATTGCAACAACAGCAATAAAAAAAAAGATAATGGACACAAAGGCAGGATGTTGTGTTTTCTCAGGCCTTTCAATAAAAAGCCGATCTTTTATTAGGGCGTAGTGTTGTTGCGAAGTAAAATCACGAGAACAATGTCAGCAGCATGAATTAGCGGACTGCAGTAGAAGCTCCTGCAGCCATGAACTCAGCCAAATCTGGGTCCTAATTAGTGCTCCCTTCTCAGGCAAAAGTCAGGCAGTCCCCGTCCCCCAACTAGCCCCCGACAGAAAACTCAGCGTAGAATAATGAACCGGCGACACAAAACATGAACTTTTAGTCCAGGGACATTTTTCGGCTGAGTTTTTCAGAAGCCGTGGTGCGCTGTCGCGCCGGTGTCAGTAGGTCGTTACATCACCTCGTGTACCTCTAAGATGAATGAGCAGAAAATGTGACGCTTTAAAGTTACAGCATATTGTGACAGATTGTTTTTGTTTGTTTGTTGTCCCAATTTTTTTCTGAAAAATTAAGTGCATGGAAATAGTGTAAAATTACTGTAATCATTTGTTTTTGTTTTATTACTAATTTTATTTCACAAAATGACATAAAACCTGAATAAACATTTTCCTCATTTGCTTAAGAGGCTGTTTTTGTATAAGTTGCAAAATACTTTGCATTTACAACACAACATAAATAATGGCGTCCAAAACCATTAGCAGCACAAATTGTTAAATATGATTTACTCTGTATCATTTTACAGATTTGTCACCATAAATTGCACAGCACATTAAAATACGTTAGTTAAGCTGCAGATTCCCAGATTGATGATGAAAATAGTTTCTTGTATAAATGTACCAAAACTGTATGAAAAACCTGAATTTGCATATTGTTTTTTTTTTTCTTTTTTGTCTGAAGGACTTTTTTCCATCGATGACAAAATGCATGAAATAATTTGGTTAAACTACATGTGTTAGTAAGTCATCCAGCTCCAAACTGCGTCTCAATGTTGTTTTGTGTGTGTGCGTGTGTGTGTGTGTGTTTGTTTGTTTCCTCTGCAGGTTATGACATCAGCAGAAAAGCCGATGACGGTGGAGGCGCTCTTTTCCAGGGAGACGTGTGAGATGTTGATAAAAGTTAAAAAGAGCTTGTTTCCACAGTATCAACAAAGCTGCTGTCTCATGCAGTGTCATCTATACAGTAACAGCATTAAGGTACTTTTTCCAAATATTTCATAGAGCCAGCAAAAAAAAAAAAGGTCTATCGACCAATTTCTTTTTAATTGCAAGCCTAGGGACCGTGATGTGAGTGCTGGCAGTACTTTTATAATGAATGACTCCTGGGGAAGTCGGAGGCTGTGTTGGATTTTGAGCTAAGCATAAAATGGATGAGGAGCATTACAGTGTGTCTTCCTTGAACTCATAATGGAAGAACTTGTTTTTAAAAAAAAGAGTAATGGTTCCTTGAATAACCCCACCTTCCATCTTTTTCCTGTTCTTTATTGTTTAATTGAGACAAGTGCTTAGCATAAGCAAATATTAAACGCTGTGACATTAATCCTTATAGCTCATTTGCAGTGCACGTCCACAGATATGACTTTAACAACATAAAACATCTTATAAGACAGTAAAAATAAAAAAAATATCATGCATAACATAAATCCTAAATTTATCTTAAAACTGACAACAGTGAACCAGTCACTAGATCTCCAGATCTAAGAAGAGCCAGCACTTTCAAATGTTTCGCAATTAATGAGATTACAAAATTTCACAAAGTTTTCAGGTTTTTTTTTTTTTGAGAACATGGCAGTGACAACAGGTTTTCTGTCCAAAATTTTAATTGGACACTTTTAGGTCATAAACTGACCTTTATATTCTTGAGTTGAAGCTGAAAAAGGTTTTAATTAACGACAGAAAACGTTTTTTTTTTTTTTTTGGCTCGTTTTTAGCCCTTTTCTGACGCACCAGCTGCCAAAGCGTTCCCTTTCTCCTTACACCTTTCCTTTTAACAAAACCGGCTATAAACTGTTGCAGAGGAAGCATACACTAAATGCTCTTTTTCAACGCTCATTAGCGGCGCAATAAAAGGAGCGAGTTGAGGCCGTTTGAAAAGCTCCAGTAAAGAACATGTTTGCTGATTGAAACCCAACCTGTTTGTCATGCCTGCTTCAGCTGAATGCTAATGCCGACCACCTCAATGGTCTCTCTTCATGTCAAGACGCAGCCAGGAGCTCAGTGGCTGACCACCGAAACACGAATTCACCGTTAGAGCGGCAGAGGAGCCAGGAGAGGACAGCGGCGGCTCCCGGCCAGAACGAGCCCTACAGCAGCTACCAGCCTTTATTTGTGGTTACGCTGATCTAAAGAATGAAGGGAGCGCTCCAAAAATTTTGTTTTTAGCAAAGCCTCCACCATCCCCCCCTCCCCCCCTTTTTTTCCCCACCCCCCATTTTGCTTCTCTCTCTGCCTTTGCCTCATTGCTAACGAAAAACAAGTTTATTTTATTTTTATTAATGTTTTCTATGAAGTGTTTTGGCTCAACACACAAGAGCTTCAGCCAGACTCCAGTCGTCAAGCCGCGTTAATGTACAAACAGCTCGTCCGGCAATCACACCATAAGCTAATAATGTTTAATTGATCCTGCTGCGTGTTGCTGCAATGTGGAGGAAATGACAGCAATCAAATAGGAATTTAAGAAACATCAGACCCCGGATCGTCGTGGGACATTCGCCAAATACGCAGCAGCAGGAAAATCTCAACACGCAACGTCACACCCAATCATGTTTGGGTTGGGTATGCACGGCATACCTGCATAATGGTATGCTGTGTTTTCCATTAAGCAGCTAAACACGGCATAATGGTCATTGCTGCGGCACTTACTGGGGGCCTTAGTGCTTTGTTTCCGCATCTCTGCCAAAGATAATGGGATTTAAATACACTTCACTTACTGCACGGAGGCAAATAGGAAGCTCAACTATTGATCCACAAACAATTCAGTTGCCCAGCTGTCCAGAGAGAGGGAAAACAGGACTCCCCTAAATGTATAATGAAGCCTCCCAAGAGAACCTGCTTCCTCAGTATTCTGTCCATGTGCAGGAAGACTTCGCCTCTGGGCAATTAGCCCTTCCCGAACTTCCACCGTCCTCACCCAGAAGTGCAGGGATCAGTCTGCTTGAGGAGCAACAACACCAAGGAAGGATGCTTTTCATTAATGTAACAATCCCTGTGGACTCTTATCCTGTTATATCCCCCCTGCTGGAGACTTTATAACTGCGCTTTATATGCTATGAAGGCAGCAGGCCTGAGAAAACTCTAAAAACAGAATCTCTAAATCAGAACCGCGAGGAGACGTATAGTCAGTTGGAATAAGGACAAAATATCTGGATAAATGCCTGTTTTTAAGATCTATAGATGCGCCCAGCGCCATAGCAACAGGCCACGCGCGAAGTCACCATAAAAAAGCTCGGATCCACTTCGAAACTCTCTTTCGAACCTGCTTATATTCATTTTAAAAGAAGGGTAAAGAAGTAGCCAAACCGTAATAGTTCCTTTTATTGGCTGCTCCTTCGTCCGAAGCACTAACAGGTAACAGCAAAGGCAGCAGCGGCTTTTATGAGCTTATAATGAGGAATTTTCTCAAAACATTTTAGCACCTGCAGCTTTTCTGGATTGATGAAATACTAAAACATACATAAAACGAAACAGTGTTGTATTCAAAAGGTTGGTGGTAACATAAATGCCTGTCCCAACAGTTGAGCTGTCAAAAACATGTCGGTCCTCATGAACGTCGTCACCAGAATACCTTGGAGAAAAAAAATCAGGACAATCTAGACCAGTTCAAAAGAAGCCATTTTTTTTCTTTTTCTTTTTTTCTTTTTCTTTTGCTTAAATAGGAAAGAAAGAGAGATCTAAATTTTGAGTGTCTCTGCATCTGGTCACCTCTCTCCAATCACTGAGCACACCGTAGGAAGGCGCTGTGAACGACGCTCCTCAGTGGGAAAGTTGCTGCTGTGTGAAAAACTATTTTCTGTATCAGTGATGTGTTTAGAAGTTGGTTCAGAGGGGGGAAAAAACAAAACCCTCTCTGAGACATTCCTGTATTTTCCGGGATTATGGTGTCATTTTATAGCACAACCAAACAGCTGTAACCTTCAGTTGTTATGAAAATGCTTTAAATATCAAACTTGACTTAAAAGAAATCTGACTTCGCATCGGAGCCGTATCTGACACCACTCAGCGGACGAATCTTACACCCTGTGTTGGTCGCCGTCACAGACCAGGCCTGTCACAACAAAAACAAGCTCAATCGTCTCTATTTGCATAACTTATCATTTTTGTCTTTCTACCAAAAACCGGATGACAAAATCCCTCAGTCTGGTACTTTTGTCTCGTTTAAGTAATTTGGATATTTAAAATGTCTTCCAGATCCAGTTTTAAATGCTTGTTAGAATTGAAAGCTTATTGATCTTTAAGAATGTGTGCATTATTACGCTGTTACCATTCCGTTACTTTAAAATGGCTCTCAAAACACACAATGATTATCGCAATAACTGGGACAATTTATCGACCAGCAAAATCTGTTATTGTGACAGGCCTACACATGATGACTATATATGTGCAAACAACTGATACAAAATGTGTCAGCGTACTACAGATAGACAAACCAAGTGTCACCTCTTACGTTTTCAAAGTTAGACAACATTGGATCTAGATTTTACAGCTATTTCTTTTTTTTTTTTTTTTTTTACACTGTAAGACATCAAGCTTCTCAAAAGTCCTTTGTGAAACAACTGTATGCATTTACATCCCCAACCTTGGGATCATATTAGACACAGTTTGCTAATTTTCAAATAACATCATAGTGAAAGTCCTGACTCAGCACACCTGCAGAGGTGTAAAAACAGATGGCCCCACAGTCTCCCGCCGAAGAAATTGGTTCATTCGGTGCAACGCAACATCTCTGCTCAGTGAAACGGTAAATAAATGCTCAAGAGGCAATCTAACACTTGGACGGGTAGTTTAATTAAGACCCAGTCACATTTAGATACTTAAAACTGAGTATTTAATCAATGGTTATTGTCCTAAGAACTTGTTAACCTCAAAAAAGAGAAGCGCTCTCATTTCTGCTTGCTATCGCCATTTAAAACTAGCCTGTTAAGCACCAACTAATAATAACTAAATCGTGATTGGGTGTTTGATGAGCAAGTAACGCTCGCTTTAACTTTTACATTCATAGCGCAGCTAAAATACGATTTTGTTGCTGCTCAACAAAACCAGACTGGACTGGCACCACGATAAAAAAAATAAATAAAAATACAAATATTCTGAGATAGTTAAAGACTGATACTCTTAATGCCAACGTGAAAAACCACACATCTGCATGTCCTTTTAATTGAGACCACAAATCCCAGAGGATTTACTTTGATTATAAAGTCTAAAGAAAGAAGAGAGAAATTCGCCTGACACCAGGATCCAATCCTTCCTGGGACTCAAGTTCAGCCGCAATCAACAACTGAAGTCTTATTAAAGACTTTAAAAAAATGAAGATGGTTTAGATTGAAGCAATTAAACTCAAATTGCCCCAGATGTTTCAGCACAGACATTTTATGTCCTCCACTTACATTAATTTCCTTCTGGCATCAATCTTGTTTTTTTTTTTTTTATTTGTTAGGTTAAAGAGACAATACACTGACTGCTCACAACAATGCATTTTAAATAGCATTATAAAACTCACCACTATCACTTTTTAAAAGAAGGTAAATCTCACTTTCAGCTTCGTCTGGGTTATTCTTTTGGAACAATAGAGTCAAATCCTTGCTCTCGGCCCCCGAACCTTCTCCCCCATCTTTGATATCGCATCGATAGCATCGATCCGTGTCGTCCTGTTTCTTCTCTAAGTGGCAGAGGTAGACATCACTGCTTGTCCTGACCTCTTTTATCGTGATGTAGAACGAGTAACCTGATTTTCAAGGGGACATCATTTTGGCAGACAGACAAACCAGAGAAGCAGAATGAGTCACTGAGGATGCTTATCACTGTATTAAAGAGATTAAATCACTCTGACTTAGCAAACGGGGGGAAAAAATGTACATCAGATTTCTGGTTAACTCTAGAGTGTTGGTTGGATTTTTGATGTTATTACAAGTAAAAAGATTCATTTTTTATTATTCTTTGCACCTGGAACCTTTAATACTATAAATAGACCAAAAAAAAAAAGAAAAAAGAAACAGCAGCTGATATCAAATAACTCTATTCTTGGCCATGCGCTGTTTTCATACATGCTGTTCTTTATTTGAACCAGATGACAGATGAGATCAGCATCCATGCGTTTATTTTATGCACGCAAAGAGATGGTTGATAAACCATGTACAGAGTATGAACAATTTAAGAAATTACAAAAGTCAGTGCAGAAAAAATATGTTTAGTAAATAGTTTGGACTCCCACAATAGGTACTGCTGATTAGATCAATAACTAGTTGTGTATTCTGTGAATAATAATAGCTTTTACTAACCGAGTAATAGGAGCCTACAATTTTGAAAGTCACAGTATTCAGCGTGAGACTCATCCAGTAACTTATTATCAGACCTGGTTGTTTCCAAAGTCTGTTTCGCAAAACAGTTTTGTCATAAACCCCCAAAGACGGCTCCATTATTTCAGCTGCCTGAAATAACAGTCAACATTGTTAGCAATATCCTGCATGCAAATAAGCTTTCAAAAATCAAGACTGCAGTGCAACACGAAAGCATGCCTAGAGGGGGAACTGTGCAGGACGGCACTGGGGGAAAATGAGTGCTTGAAGGTCTCTAAGCTACACATCGAAAAGCCACCAGTTTTATACGATCTGTTCTCAGACTGACTCGTCCGGTTCGATAAGGTAGCGAACCGGACAGTTAGCCCTCACAGGAGTTCAAACTTTGTCTGGTGTCTTATTTTTATATAAGACAGGAAGTGGAGTTTTTTTTTTTTTTTTAATCGCTCTGTTTTGCTGACAAAGTCAACTAAAAAGACTGAACCGCCCGGCTGACAACACCCGGTTACAAATGCTTTGACGCAGAAACGAGCAACTTTTAAGCGAAGTGCTGCAACATTTCGGGTAGAAAAGAAAATTTTAACGGAAAAGATTCAAACAGTGCGGAAAACCCCCTGCTAGCTATTATCAACTAACGATGTCATGGCTTCACATGCAATCAAAACATGAGGATTTCCAACTATTTTAGTCAGTAGGATTCTGTGGATTAGTTAAACTGGGACTGCAGTTTTATACACTGAGCAGAGATTCTCTCAACAACACATTTCCCAGTTTATGAAAACAATACTTTTAAAAGTAATGGGGATGTTTAAATTTTTCAAAAATTCAAGTTAAAATCCTGCCTCTTCTCTGTCTTGTGAACCCGGTATTGTCCATTATCTTGCCTCCTGAGTTGAACGTACCCTAATAACCCTACTATTTACACGGCTAAATTCACACCACCGCTCAGATCAGACACGATAGGTCAACAGGTTGGAAACACAAATGCAAATTGATCAGGATTTTGTCTGTTAGTTCTGTTTGCCTCCGGGAACCGTGCAGAAGCGTGCATGTCGACGGCATAAAGCCGCGCACGGTGGGAGAAACAATGGCATGGCTGCTGGAAAACTCTGCTCACGAATAGCAACTATAGGACTGGGATTCTTTCTCCTTCTCAGGCCTGAACAGAGGAGGGTGGGAGGAGGGTCTGTCTCTGGGCAAACACCACAGACGTCATGTCTCTCAGCCGTACCATAAGTGCATTTCGCTATTGATTGCTGGTGTGTAAATTGCTGAGCAATCAATCTAAAGCATCAACACAAGAGCATTGCTATCCCCGCCCCACACACACACACTTTTTGTAAGCCAGGCACAAAGAAGCTCTTCCACAGACAATAATAAAAGCCCATCCTTCTGCATGTGTTTATGCATAAAGTAGTTCATCTGCAGAGGCCGTCTCAAGGCAAGTGCTTATACTCCTTCCTGTGTGAAGGCAATTGCATTTAGTGTAACGGAGAATGCCTAACACACTTTCCAAACCGATGCCAAACCATTTTCAAATCTCAAGTAACAATTCATCTCGGCTATTTTTGCTTTGACTCTTTGTACAAAGATATTCCTCACCCAACACTTGGAAGGACATCTAGAAATCAATCTAATCTGCTGTAATGAGTTTAAAATTGCTGTAATCCTGAGGGGGCAATCGTCCAAGGCTTGCAACTTAAATTAAGAATGTCAATAAAGGTCTCAGAGAAATGGAAAAGAGCGTAGCAGCAGTAAAAGTCTTCAAACTGATAAAAAAAAATAATAATAATGAAATAACGACAATCTCTGCCTGAGATGGTCAAAGAGCGCAGTTAGGCACACGATGCATGTAGACTACATCACAAGCCATTTCATCCTCGTGTCAACTTGTGGGATAAAAATGTTCTGATCATCCAGAAAAGAATATAAAACTGAGGCCACAGTTTAAAGCACAATAAGGAGATAAAATGCAGAAAGCTAGGCTGCACGTGGAGGCTTAGCTTGTGTCTTAGAAAAGTAATTTCATTCACTTAGCAGTGTTTCTGTCCTCGGGGTGCACACAGCCCGGCACAGGGATGCATTAGCCATCGCTGAGCTTACAAGATTTATAAACAGCGCTTCACCTAACAGACAACGATGGGCTTCCTCTGGCGTTTCTGCAACATTCGGGTGGAGACTCAGCCAGAATCCTACACAGCCATAAATCTCACACCCACTCTGAAGGGAAAACAAAACCAACATGAAAATCTGGGTCAGAAATCAAAAAGTGCACCGGGTTGAAAGGCGCTTCACTCTCTCGGCGAAACTGCTAAGAGTTGCTGCGAGACGCTGAGAGTCAAAAAAAAAAGTGATCTTGTAACATCTCCCTCATCAACACAAGAAATGACCTGTGGAACTGTACACAGCAGACGCTGATGCTTTCTGACTGATTACATGAAAGAAAAAAAAAATCACCAAGAAACGCTCATTACCCCCCCTCAGCAGGAAGTTCTGTCGGTTTAAATGTCAGCTCTCTGGTCTGTAATAAGACTCATCACAACAACTAAGACTGTACTTCATCCCAGTATCAGCTTCTGGAAGCCTCACTGGCAAAAATCCAGCTTCAGACTATCTGACTGACCACAGCCAAAGCTGCTTTTTTTTTTTTTTTTTTTTACCGAGATCGGGAATTACAGCACTGTTGACCACACCGTTGCTTCATCCTGCCAATGTTCGCTCCGTAGCCAACAGGATGGACACAGCCAGCCACAAGATGTCTTCTGAAGCCTGTGCAGAGAGGTGTTTGGGATTCCTGCCACTACAGCAGCTGGCTATGACGGGAAGAGCCTGCAGGTGGGTGGACAGCATTGCTGACAAAGAAGTTGATCTGATATTTTAGACAAGTCTCCCTGCTGGGAGCCTGGGCTCCAGAAGTGTGACAGATGGTTCTGCCCTCCTAAGTGCTGCTTGACCTCCTACACTTTAAGGATGATATTACAATGTCATGCAGATAAGAGGAACAAAATATCGCTTCATTAAACATTTTTGAATTCTCAACCATGGTTACATCTGTTGAGTTTCTTGTAAATCAGTCACCGGGCCACAACTCAGCGCATTTAGTCAGCTAAGTCATAGTGTAGGTGGCTAACGTCTGAGGTTCAAACCGAGCCATCAAAACGGAGAAGGAAGGGAAAGAAAGTGACTGTCAACAACAATCATTATAACCAAGATTGTTGGTTACAGCTGCTTCTACTTTGACTACTTCTAAATGTAGGAGCAGTCAAATTTCGGAGCAGACGGCTTGGTCAATGCTGCCTTGCATCAACGATTTCAGCTGGTTGCCGTGGTGAAATGGTGTGAGGGATATTTTCCTAGACCATTTCAGGACTCTAAGATCCAGCTTAGATAAACTCCCACAGCACGTCCAGGTTTTCTTGTTGACCACGTCCACAAACATAGTACAAGCAGGAACTGTACTCCAATCGAACCCACATTCACCAGTTCTCAGGTTATCTTTAGGGTGAAAACTGTCCAACCAACAAATCTGCAAATGCTGGCTAATCTACAATGCTGCATTGTAAACATGGACCTGAATGCTTCCGAGAGCTGTGATGGACCCAGGCCGTGAAGAATTAAAGCAGTTCTGAAGTCGAAAAACGGGTCCAAGCCTATACTAGGATGGTGTAGGAAAACAGTCACTGCAAAAAATATGTTAAACAGTCAAGATTAAACTTCTGCCACCAGAAGAAGTTAAATCTTCTCGTGCTACATGCTTGTGTTGCAGCCGCTCCTGTGCTGAACAGTCAGGCATATGTTGATCTAACAAAAGTAGAATCTCTATTTTTTTTCAGAGGTCTCTCTGCTAAATATCATCTTCTGACCAATTTTCCAACATGATCAACAACCTGCACATGCAGCTGCATAGTAAAATATTTACACCACAAAGTGAAAATGAATCCACCAGGCAACGTTTTGTTAGCGTCTAGTGGCCCTTTTCCTGCTTTAGACACGTTTCTTACTTGAATTCCCAGGCGATCCACAGACGCTTAGAATGTGAGCCGAATATAAAAGTATGATGAGAATTTGTACTATTTTTGAAGGCGAGAAGGTTGAGAATTGAAAGCACATAATGCACTTGAATTTGCATAGACTGCCCTTTCCTGAATGTATCAGAGCAACCAAAAAAACAATAGAAATAATAAAAAGATCAAGAAAATGTCACACGATGCTCGTTTTAAAATCATTTTTGTAAACAGAACAAAAGAACAAATCACGCATGATCATAAGTGGTGTCCATTAATGTACCTTTAAATGCAAAAGATAAAATAAAGTTCAGGCGAATCTCAAAATGTTAGGAAATTATGTCTTTTTTTCAGTAGATATCGTCTTATTATTATTATTATTATTATTATTATTATTATTATTATTATTATTATTATTATTATTGCTCATAACTAATTAAAACCCCCAAATCTGTTTCTCTGACATTTAGGATATTACACAAGAAAGTAAAAAGGCTTTACATAGAATTGTTAAATTACGAAGGACGGACAAGACCGCTAACTTGACAGCTTTCAAACCAAACGGTCATTGACAAAGAAGCTGCCCAGAAAGTTGAGTGGAAGGAAGAAGTGCGTTAGAAAAAAGAACACCACATGCACAAGTAAAAGGAATGGGACGCTGAGATAATGTGGAGAAAAGTATGTTTACTTTGGGGACGTTCAGCTGGGGACAGCTCTTTATACGCAGACATATCAGCTGATCAACACCTTCATTTATCAAAGCAAGTCCTGACTATAAGCACCGTGTGCATTTACCCTGCATTATTCAGGCAAACATTTCTGTAGTGAAAATCCATTTGGTCTACTGTAATTTGGTTATCTGTGAGCAATGCTCAAAGTAAACAGCTGAAGGCTCGACATAAATGAATCTAAGCGGTTTTTTTTTTTTTTTTTTTTTTTTTAGCCGAACTACTGGAATAAATTAACTTTTTAGAGACGCTCTAAACGTGTCATTTCCCTTTCGTTGGGGATCCATGTTTGAAAACCTCAGTCACAGCACTAATTCTGATTTGACATCACACACCCAAGTTGACTCCAAGAGAGCCACCGGACATCTCCGGTCAGGAGCGACTTGACCAACACGTAGCAGGAGGACGCGCCCATAACCCCCCCTTATCAGCAGAACCTCACATTATGACTGAACCCCCGACGCAAAGGGCCCGTCCGCAGACACCACGGCTCAGTGCGAGGGGAAACATGACAGCAGAGCCGAACCTTATGCATCAATCAGCAGCAGGAGCGCCGAGAGACGCATTTTCAGTTCCTCCGTATGCCAGTGTTTACAGACGTCTTGATCCCCTGGCTGCAAGGCAGGCAGCACTTTGATTAATCGTCGGTATGTGCCGCCGCTGCGAGACGGTGGCCTCTGGCTCGTTTTGATTATTGCTATATTTAAAAAAGAAAAGAATCCAAAGTATATAACTACTAAACATATGGACAGATTAAACATGCACAGCCAATAATCCGATCATGCCTTCCGGGATGTGCAGGTGCAGCATCTTAACGCTACAACTATGAGGCAGCTATCGCATCACTCCGCATCCGACACGACACATGGAAAAAATTTATATATCGTTTATAGTTTATTTCCCGTCTTCATCGTTTATAAATCTGCAATGCGGAAGGAGGTCGCATGAAGCTCCTTCCCACTCAGCCCGAAGTAAACAACGCTGATCTCCCAGCTTTCAAATTATAGCGCCCAGCTTCCCCCCGAAATAATCTCAAATAATATATCTTTTTTTTTTTTTTTTCAGTGATTTTTTTTTTTTCCCCGGTTCTGCCCTCGGAGCTCCTCGTCCTTACCTTTTTCCTGCGTCCGTCTGCGTGTCCTTCACGATGCTCGCACCTGCTCAGCACGGCATCGCATCTCCGGGCGCTAAGTAGCAGGAGCAGGCAGAGAG
>NW_015112754.1:312382-362698 GCF_001443285.1 Poecilia latipinna | reverse complement strand
ATGAGACCATAAAACTTTTGCTTCCATATTTGTTTTACTTTATCTTTGGCCTATTGAATAAAATCCCAATAAAATATAAGAGTTTGTGGTTGTAACTTAACCAAACTCGTCTGAATGGAGTTTATTTGTTTAGCATTTGCTGAACCGAAAGGATAATGCTCCTGTTTTCTCTTCCTCAAGCAGACAAACGTTAGACCTGTCAGCAACAATTTCCAAAAATAACTCTACCCGTCCCAGCTATATACTATAGATAAATATTTTAGTATAATCAGATTCTGTGGGCTTGAGGTGTTGGGGAGGCATAACATATCACTTTCTGCCTGGCTATGAGAGTAACAGCTGCTCAGCCTTACTGAAGGAAGTGATATGGAAGCAAAAGCTGCAGCGTGAGGATCTACACTTTATTTTCCATGCAGCATCTTTAATAATGGTGTCTTAAACCCTAAAACCACAGCGCAGGATTATTTTCTGTGACGCACTTGTTTCTGCATAACAAAAGGGTAGATTAGATTTTGGTGGGATTTGACTAAGAGAATCTTGTTTGTTGTTGTTTTTTGCATATTTGATGTAATCCCTACAAAAGTTTTAGGTTTCTACTTGCAATAAATGTAAAAAAAAAAAAAAAAAAAAAACATCTCTAATTTTTCTGTCACCTCACACACATGAACTTTTTGTGTTGGCCTATCAAATCCAAATAAAGCAAATTGACATCTGTGCCTGCATTCTGGCAATTTGTGAAAATTTTGGGTATGAATATTTGCAGCTGTATACATAGAGATGTCTCAATCTAAATTGCCCCTCGCCCCCTCTGAGTTGGTGCATCAGCAACACGGTTTAAGGTTTCCAGTTACTTTCAACCCCAGACAAATAAATTGATCCGCTTGTCTGCCTGCCCGTCACCGGCCGCCGATGAGAAATAAGTCTGCGTTATTAGCCGAGGCTCTGCTTTTCATGCTACGGATATCAAAAGGGCACCTCTTACTAATTACAACGCCTTGGTGTGTGCATCAGACCAAACATAGAACCAGCTCAATCCCCTGGGATTAGATTCAAATCTTGGATGTAAACACCAAACAGCCAAATCATAATCTGCTCCGGCAGACGCCCGGACCCCATAAATAATTCAAGAGTCTTCGAGACGGAGCCGAAGTGGAATTAATTGAAGGACTTAACCACATAGGATGAATTTTGGTGTGGTTTGTGTTGGAAGGGTGTTCCAAAAGTTCTTCTTAATGTGCTCCAAAGCTGACTTCACGTTCGGGCTACAGCCTTGTTTCAAGGCGGGAGTGACAGCTTTGTTCCTTTGAAGGTATTATTCTGACTTTTGTTTTTGTCCTCTGAGATAGGAACTGTTATCGCAAAAGAAGAAGAAAAAAAAAAGAAAAGAAAAGAAAAGAAGCCCCGAGGGGCTCGTGAAAAAAAAAAACAAAACAAAAAGAAACGAGTCAAAGTACATCAGTAAGACCAAGCAAATCCGTGGAATCGTAAAACGAGCGGTGCAACGTGCAGTCCAAAAGGATATTATGTTTATCTGAGAGTTGAATGCATCTCAAATAACCCAGATACAACACTTTTGTTCCCCTTCCTTCTAGGCAGAGCAAATAGAGATGGATCCTGCTGGTTAGAACAAAAAAAAAGAAAAAAAAAACATTGTTACAAGGTCGGTCTCTGGGGTGGATAAGAGGAACAGCAAACACCCTGCTGTTTGAGGGAAAGAATAGGTGGCTGTCATGTATCTGTCTGGCAGCAAAGGAGGAGGAGGGACATGGAGGCACGGGCGTGAAGGAGGGAGGGAGAGTAAATGTGATTTAGCCCCAATAATCTTCATGGGCCTCATGCAAAAAGGTATAAACCCCCACCCATCAACTCAAAGTATATAGCAGTGGGAGGGGGGTTGGCATCACGAATGCAGGAAGCCCTCATATGAGCATATTGACCTCCTGAGGAGACGTAGGGGACTTGGGTTAATGGAAACACTAGTAAGAAAAACTATACACTCCCTATAAAAGAAATAAATTATCCCCCAACAGTAATCTCCATTCAGTGTTGATGTCTTAGTTTTCTTTTCATTAGTTCCATTGGTGCTATTCAAGTTTGCTGTTCCTTTCTTTTGCTATGTTCCCTTGTGTTACGTTTCTTAGTGTTACGCTCTTTGAGTACTTATGTACATTTTTATTGATTATTGTCAGGGCTGTTTCTGTCCTGATTTGTTGTTAGGTCATCATTAGAGTTGAAGAACAAAAACTTACAAAATCCACAAAGGACAAGGGAACACAGAGACATGAGGAGAAATGGGGAGAAAGAAGGAGGAACCAGCAAGGAGTGACTGAAAGAGAGGAGCTTAAGTACTGATTGCTGAAACAAAAGACCTAGGCTGATGAGCTTACAGGTTGCAGGTGTGAGTAGAGGGAGCAGACTGAGTAGATAGATAGATAGATAGATAGATAGATAGATAGATAGATAGATAGATAGATAGATAGATAGATAGATAGATAGATAGATAGATAGATAGATAGAGAGGCACAGGGAGGCGAGGGAGAGTAACTAAGAATAACTACAACCAATAAATAAACGTAACTTGAAACACTGAGAAGAACTAAAGTGAAACTAACATCAAATATTAACGAAACTGCAATTAAATCAAACAAAACAACCTGACAACCCGGGATCCTGACAGTTTCTTCTTTTGGTTCCAGTTCCTCAGCACTTTGCTCCAGCAGTCCAGCCCACTGAACCCACCTGTGTTTCCCCATCTCATTCATGCCACTCACCTGATTCTCCGTTCTTGTTCTGGATCACAAACCACTTCTGTGAATGTGTCCAACATTCTTGTGCGAAAAAACATCTAATATTGCGACTGAAGTGAACACCCTTTGATTGTTTGCGTTCTGTTTCAGATGTTTCAGATCTGTTTAACTTTCCTTCCTGCAAGTAATTTCAAAGTTCTTGGTATTTGTTAAACCTGTTTTAGTTTAGCTGTCTTGATACCTCTAAATTGATACTTGATAACTCCCAATTCTTGGCTTAGGTAAAAAGTAGCTTAAGCCTTTCAGTTTCGACTAGAACTTTTTAAACTGAGGCTCCGGGTCCGATACTGATTTTGTGGGCCCCAACCACAATACGAGTGCATACCCACACCAGATATCCACTGTCGTTAAAATCTTCTTAAAGTGTGCAGTTTTAAGAAAAAACACACAAAGTTTTTGTGTTTTTTCTTTATTTATTGATTTCATTCCGACTTCACGTTTAAAATGACAACACATATCCAGCGACCTTTCATATAGTTATTGGATAAATACAGCAAGTGGAGCAGATGAAAATGATATCCAGAAGAGCCTTTTTAATTTAGGAAGAATAAATAAATAATTAAATCTTGTCTGAATTCCACTGATTTAAACTGTAAAGGTCAAGGGTTTGGAGACATTTTATTTGGCCACGGAAGTGTTCAAATCAAAATAAAACCACGTACGTTTGTGGCATCGTATGTCATCGTAAACTGGTTTCTGTGTGCAAACCATTCGCTCGCCATATGGAAAAGTCACTGAGTAATCATAAACAATTATCCTCCCAAGCTTCCATAGCACAAGAATAGGTCAAATTTACATAAAAAAAAAAGAGAGAGAAAGACACAAGGGCTTGTCTGGGTGCATTCAAGTATAAACTCCCTGCAGCTCAGCTCACATTTACACTCCAAATTAACCATAAAGATTCTCCTGTTTTTGCATCTTTAACTCACAGTTTGTCAGAATTTTAAATGTTATTTTGTATTTTTTCCCTCCAATGTTTTTGGATGAAAGTCACAACACGCACACGTAATGATCTTCTTCCTCCGTTGCATAAGCACGCTTAAAAGCAGCTGCGGATCAATTCAGAGCGGGCCTTTCCACCCCGGCAGTAACTCAAAGAGCAGGACGCGGAGGAGTCGGGAGCGGTTAATGGATGCCGTGGCAGACGTTCTCGGTCGGTGCAGGATGAATTCACCGACGTAGTGAGAGAGGATTCGAGGAGGTGGCCGGTGGGGGTCGGCAAGAGGAGAAGCGGGGGGTGGGGTAGAGTTCAGAAGGGTAATGGGGCAGCTGCTTGTTGGGTGGCAATGATCAACAACTGACAGATAAATGGTATTTTTGCTGCTTTGGAAATAAACAGCAAAGCCCGAGAGCGAGGGGACGGCCAACGTGACCGAGAACTGAGAGTGACCTGCAGGGAGAGAAACCCAAATGCCAACAAACTCACCCCACTTGTTATACAAACACTGTGCATATAGTGGATATTTTAGAGCATGCACCGACTAAAATCCGCATGGTGATGTTTATTATGGAATTATTCAGTTATAATATAATCAATAACCTGTTTGATCTACTTTTTTTGACTTCAAAAGCCTGTTGATCGGTCCAGCTGCCCTGTTTCACTAGATGGCAGTAAAGTCAAGAGATGCAGTCAGTTTAATAAGATATACTGTTGCATAAGCTGAAGGATTTTCTGAGATCATTATATGGGTTAATTGTTCACAGTTCCTTGCAAATAGGTTGACTCTGCAATTTTCGTTTTACTATTTCTAGCATTCAGTCATGTCTCACCATCAAACTTGGATTGCACTTTATCTAGTTGCATTTTGTTTGATGCAACTTTTTACAGGTCGCTCGTTCTTCTTTGCAAAATAGCTGAAGCTCACTTAGACTGAGTGGAGAGAACTACTGCAAACATCTCTTGTCAGAGATCCTCAATTAGCACAATAAACCCCCAATAAAATGAAATGAAATGAAGTTCGGGGTTGTGCTGCAAAGATGTGGCATGAACACTTTTGGAATTGTAAGCGAAAATGTGATTTCCGTCCTTGACGTCAGTAAACGTCCCAGGAGACGTTGCCCCGCTGCCAGGGGGTATTTAATGCGACAGACTTCTTTGCTTCCTGACACCATCGCCGTGTGACAATGCAACAGATGGCGGCCCGTTCTCCCCGCATCGCTGTGGCAACGTGACTGTAATGGAGGTCGAAGTGCCACAAAGATGGAGCCCCGACTGCCATGTTCCATAAAGCCTTCACAGGGACGTCTCAGACTGAGGCAGATGCAGTCATCCATATTTACAAATGCTCCAAGTTCTTTCATCTGGAGAAGATGTGCTATGCTCATGATGGTCCGTCTGAAGCATCTAGACTTAAATGCTTTATGTCGGAAGGCGTTCCAATTATTCGTATGAGGGGGCAAAACTTATCGATGCTCATGTGGACAAAAAGCAGATGATTTATTTAGCTTTGCTGCATTGGATGACAAAATTATTTCTTTCACGTGCAGACATGAAGAAAAATATCGTCTCCTCGGCTGTTCCTTTAAATAAGTCGCCTTTTCTCCTGAAAAGTGGTCCGGTTTAAAACGTATTTCAAGAGCTAACCTGTGTCTCTTTGGGATTCAACAGAGTAGACGAATCGAAATGTGGGGTAGGAGGGGAAAGGGAAAAAAAAGACGATACAATGTTTATTTAACGAAAGTCTTCAGGAACAGGACGGGCAGACTCGTTGGCGGCGCCTCTTAAGGACACGATCGATCCCTGCATTACAGCCCAGCGTCCGACTAAGTGGTGAAACTTAATTGGTGTCTCGTTTGTCTACAAGTGTTTTATCAGCCTGTTTGAAGAGTACACAAACATTGCTGCCGTGTAGTTTGCGATCAGTGCGTGCACTACACTCAACATGGATCAGAGAAAGCAGAGGAAAGAGGAGCCCTGAAGTACCATATACACCCACCAGACATAACATGACGACCACTGACAGGGGAAGTGAAAAATACATCATCTCTTCATCGTGTTACCTGTTAGTTGGCGACATTAATTAGGCAACGAGGGAACATTTTTTCCTCAGTTAGTGAAGCTTACGCCCGCTCGGCGACTGACTCAGAGCAAACACCAGCTCTTACGGGTTGTTCTTGGTCTTCAGTGGCGTCTTGGCTCTGATTGGTTGCTGTTGACCGGGAGCGGTGAATAGCAGCACTGGGAGGAGGTGGAGGAGGTCAGTCTTTTCACAGACCATCTGTGCCATGTTACACTGTCACCACATGGTGGCAATTTTAACAAATATGCAAATAAATAAATAAATAAATAAATAAATAAATAAATAAATAAATAAAATAAAAGTTTTTATGAAAGTTACCATACATACTGCAGCTTTAAAAGTTGTAATTTTGTAAAGATATGTGGAAATATTTCAAATTTGTACTTTTTTGAGACCATTTGATCAGGAAAACCTGATTAGCTCTTAACAAATATAAAAAAAGTGAAGTACAAATATCACTTGTTGGCAAAGATTACTGTAAAATATGTTGCCAAAAACCTCCATCTTTTTTTTAATCTACGATTCAACTGAATCAATGATCAAAAGCATATAAAAAGAACAATCATAAAAACGGTTTGAAGCTATTTCAGAGATAGGTAGGTTTTTATGCTGTTGTGGAAGGGTTCTGAAAAATGTGTTTCTTGGCTGTATAATTAATATTTTTAAAGCTCAACTACTGAAGCAGTAGTGACTAATGGTATTTGGCAAGATTTCTGGGTTCTTATGAACAAAAACACATTATGGTTCTAAAATAAATTTGCCAGGCTGCAGAGTTGTGTGATTATTATGTACTTTCTTCATCCATAGCTGTCGGCAAATAAGCAGTGTCTGTGGTAGTAATGAACAGAGCAAAGCCATGTTTTACAGAACGGATTATTTATGGATACAATATGTTTCTCTTGACCGATTAAAGTTGTTCACTTCACTCAAGGAAGTATCAGTCGGAAAATTTAAAGCAGGTGATTTATTTATGCATCATATTTCCCGTAGACTGAAAGTCAGATCAGCAATGAAGAGAATAAAAACTTAAATAGCTGAAATGAAATCATTTGTTAGTACAAATCTGGCTCTAAAATACAAAACATCTGAGACACTCGAAAACAAAGTGAATCAATTCCTACAGGAGTACAACAGAAACCATTACAACCAGTTTAAATCAGAATATCAGCCTGTGCATTATGATGCCATGAGTATCAGAACAAAAAACACACATTTATAAGAAAATTTCAGTCCCGTTAGTTAATTACAATTTACAAGTTGCACAGAAACAATAATAATAATAATAATAATAATAATAATAAAATGAAACATTTGAGGCTGTATATATATATTCTCTACAAGTCTATAGTTGTCTATATTTATTATAGTCAAATTAACAAATAAAACCACATCATGCACAATATTGCCACTCATATTCTGCTTGTCCCTGTACAATCAATTCATATATATTTACACAGTCGTCAAATACTCATCAACTAAATGTTTTAAAAATAAAACTTGATGCAAGTTAAGAAAAAGAAAATCTTGATTCCATCCAAAGGCCCTCAAGTGCAGTTAGTACATTTGAACAATGCTTGCCTCAATGAAACTGAATGTCAGGCATTCACAAACACTCACACACACACACACACACACACACAAACACACACACACACACACACACAGAACCATATACATTTAAACATTGAAGAAATACAATCAATAGCATCTCTGATGCACCACAAGAAGCTTTAACAATGTTTCGATCTGATCTAAATAAAGAAACAAAGCCGGTCCTGCATGTCAAAGCATCATTAGGAGTGAATTTATGACGCGTGGTATTTTTTCCTTGGACGTGACTCTTACAAACCCCGTTATTGTCTTCAGTGTGGTAATTAAACTCCAATGAGAGTCTTCAGAACTGAGTCACTGCTTTAGAAAGGCACTACCTGCTGAAGGAAGCCCTCTAAGCTGCTGGACCTTCAGCATTCACTTCTGATCTTCAGATTGAGCTAAAAAAATAACAGGAGGTCACATGCAGGGGGTGGGGTGGAATAATATGAAGATGGCATGACACATCCAAAGCTGCATTTCAATTTTTACATTTGCAGGAGCAGATTAAAGAGGTGACAAAGGAGGACCTGTCAGCATGCAACTTGGAAAAAGTATTCACCCCCATTGAGCTGCTTCACATTTTCTCATCTTACAATCACAGAGCTGAGTATATTTAATTGAGATTTCATGTGATACATCAACATACAGCTGTGTGCAATTGAGAAGTTGACAGAAAAGGCTGTGGCGTCCAAATCTCTATAAGATTTAATTTCTGTACAAATCTAACTGTTTGCATGTTTTCTAGCGAACATTAATGAACAAACAGGATCATAAAATACAAGAAACAGAGCAGAAAGGCCTGGGATAAAGGCATGGAGATGTAGGGTTAGATCAGAAAACAATATCCAAAGCTTTGAACATTTTCTGGAGAACTGTTCAATACATCACTCGGAAAAAAAAAAAAAAGAATATAGCACACCTTCATACTTCCATCTTCTCATTGCTGTCTACCTACAATGTAGGCAAGACAGCTGCTGATCAGAAAATGAGCCAAGAGGAACACAGCCTCTGTTGAGGAGTCCCAGTGATCCATAGCTCTGGTACTGGTAAGGTATTGACAGTATCATACTGTGGGAACAGTGAAGCTGATGGAAGACGGATCCAAATAAAGAACTATATCCAGACCTAGAGAATAGCTGGTTACAAATGCTCTCAATTTAATTTAATCTGAGTTTCCTCTAATACAGACATGCCCCAAAATACTTGCGGATAATCCAAAGATGACCCAAGAAAAGCACAGACTCAAAAATGCAAGTCACACTTTTCAGATTCTTCTTTGCAAAAAAAACAAAAGTGAGAAAATCATGAACGTGTCCCTATCCACTATACACACACATACCAGTTTGTGCGTTACATAAAATCCCAATAAAATACACATGAGTTTGACATTGTAATGTGACAAAATGTAAAAACAACTGGGGGATATGAATACTTTTGCAAGGAACTGCACCCTCTGTATAGTTCTAGCAGGTGTGCATGTCCTGCCAGTGGGATTGCAAATGCATTTGGAAACTGAATTATTGCCGCACATGCATTATATCAGTGCACTACGTCACGGCAACTTCCTGTCCTCGGTTGGAAATATGCACGTTAGCTGCTTACTGTTGACATTTAACACTGCTTCAGTGAAAAAAAAAAGTCAAAACCAACATAATATATGTATTTTGGAAAAGCACTGCATTGCTCATGTGAGACCTATTGAAAGATGCAATATGAGTTAATGTCAAAGTATTAATAATATATGTCTTAAAGTAAAAGCATGTATTGTCAAATCAGTATCATACAGTTCAGCTACTAAGCCCAACGTTGTCAGGAAGATTTCCAAGTGGGGAAAAAAAAAAAAAAAAAAAAAATCAGTTTTTCTATGTTTCTTGTGCCTCAGATGTCTGTGAGGTGTGTGATTATGAAGCCATGCAGCCTCGTGAGACCCCCTCAAAACCCCAAACCCAAATCCCCATGCTAAATGGAGATTCTGCCATTGTCGGGATGCAGCGAGCACACCACACCGCTACACAAAAGAGTTCAAGGAGTTCATGGCGTTAATCGGGGACGGGGCCCCTGAGCTCTCAGGGCCCTCAGCATTGTCCCTGCTGGAACTCTTTCCACTATACTGGCCAATAAAGGAGCCGTCCTCGTTGAACTGTCCGTCTCCTCCTTCCCCGTAGTCAACTAAGCTGTCGTCACTGTCGTCTCTCTTAACCGTCCCGTTAGACGGCGTGCGGCTCTCTTTTACCAGTTTATGGTCCTCATTGTCACTGAAGGAGAAAATAACATGCAAATGTTACAGGTGAGATGAGGTGGCAGATGCAAGAAGATTAGTGATCACTTTTTTTTTAGATGGAGCACGAAGCGGCCAATCGGGACTCACAGCTGAGGAGTGAAAAGCCAAAAAAGTTTTCAAAATAAGCAGCAATTTGGATTTAGTTTTGATTTTGATTTGCTCCACGTCTAAAAAAAATGTAATAAAAACAGAAGCTATGATTGATTGGTTTCTATCAGGCAACAGGGAATAAAGCTCGAGCCGACACACTCTTATCTAAATTCCCCTCGAAACCAAACGTGAGGCGGTGAATGTGCTGAGGGACAAAAAAAAAGAGCATTCCCCATCCCAAGACAAGAGTCTGTGATGAAAAACAAGAACCTCTGGCACGATGAAGTGAAGAAAACTTGAAAAGCAAAGACTCCAGATGCACATCCTGCAAAGCGAGCATGAGAGTAACCCCAACCCCGGGCACAACGTACGAAACGTCTGCAAAGAAAGCTTTCTCTGGAAATCAGATCGCCAGAAACATTCCGTGGTTAAAATGAGCCGAACGTCAATGAGATGTGTACATAAAGCCATCATAATGCCGCGGCGTTCTTCAACTTTAGCACAGCATATCATAAATCTGTAAGCGTAAAACATTTACAGAGTGTCAGAGGCCATATTGTTGGAGAAAACTTGCCACGCGGAGCATGATCAAGGCTTTATGAGTGAATATTAAAATTGATGACAGCAGGCGCTTTTCTCCACAGTGACTTCCACAGAGCTCACACAACCCCCACCGACACCATCGCCACCCTTACCTTCACTGAGACCCACAGGGATCAAATCAGGACATCTCACTGAAATCCCACACAGACAGAAGTTCCTACACACTGGTTCACTACTCAACACGCACGCACACACACTTAGGAGAGTTTACTACTTTCACATTAGTGAGGAGCAAAATTATGTCTTAAACATAAATGAGTTGTTCTACAAACAAAAACGGCTCGGGTGAGTTAGGTTAGGCCTTTTATTGACATACTGCAAGGTTTCCCGCTGAATAAAACGAAATAGGATGAAAGGAAAAGGTTCTCTAACAAAGGCACTATGTTACTCGTACACTTTGCAACGTGGTTTGTCTAATAAATCTCTCTTTTAGTTTGCGTCCATCGTTGTGTTCCTCTTTCTCTATTGATACAATGGACTACTGGCATTTTTCTTTAGCAATAAAAAGTTCGAAACCATCGTGTACTGGTGGCACTACAAATTACAGAGCTTGGGTGTTATATTTGATTATATTTCTATTTCATAAAACCTAAACATCTTGAAAGCATAAAACATAAATAACCTTCAGACATGTTTTACTTTTAGTAAAGAAGGTCAATAATGTTAAAATTTCCATGAAGCAACTGTTTGTATGTTTAATACAGACACTTACATTTTTTTTTTTTTTGTCAGTTCCAGTGTTGTCACACGCCGTCAGGACTCCCCATTGCTTTTAAATGGCTGACTAGTGTGCCCGGTTGTTATGTCCCCAAAATACTGCTCTTAGACAGCATTACACCTGATTTACCTCTTCATACTGGAGATATTGAGATGCAAGTTTTTGCCACATGAACTCACAAAAGCTAGAGGCTTTCCGACAATCTCTACTGAACATTATAAATCCCACAAGCAGTTGTTATAAAGGTAATCTGATATATTGTGTGTAGTTTCAGAGACTGACGTAACTTTATCATCAAAATAGCAAAAAAACAAAACAAAACAAAAAAAAGCAAGAAATAATATTGCCTCCAGTACTGCTGATTTTGATCTTTTTATGAATTTAATAAATAAGAGATGGAGAACCAACAACTTTAGGCTTAAAATGTAATACAATTTAAAAATCTGTCAGTAGCACAATTAAACAGCCTATCCAGTCTTCAGACATGCTTTAAATGCCACATCAGATCCATATGCATTTATACAATATACTATATCTATATATAATCGATAAATCCATTCAACACGTTATTCCCTGGAGCAGAATGTTGAATACCCATGCATAAAATCCATCGAACATATTTATATCTACATACAAAAAGGAATAGAATACAAAATATAAAATCAAGACTATCTTATAAATTGACTTTTAAAAAACAATATTCAAAAACGTTACATGTACAGATTTAAAGTGCTTCTTTTTTTGTCTTTCTTTTTTTTTCAGCATGCTATTGGAGATGCAGCCCAGATGGAGGAGGCTAACAAACATAGCTGGAGAACATCCAGGAGGTTAGGCAAAGTGTTATCACTATATTTACTGTCGGCAAAATGCTTGTGATTAGCTTATTAGTTGGGATGAGAGTTAATGTTCGCTTGTACCATTCATCTCTTGTAACAGTCATTTTTAAACCTTCTGGCATAATAAACATTTGAAATCAATTAAACCTGAAGACTCCTGATCCCTACATGGCACCACAACGTGATGTCCAGCAGACACACCAGTCCGACACGAGACGCCTCCAAGACATCCCCGACCCGTTAAGAATCTTGGCAGAAGCTCAAACCAGTTGCCTTCCTCTTGATGCTGTGACTGATACCGGCGGGTTTGAATGGGTTATTGTCAGCTGCAAGGGCTGGGAAGAGGAAGGAAGTGGGCCAGAAGTGGGCACGAGGCGAGGGGAGCTGATGGGTAAAAATGGACTTTGGGGGGACGCGAGGGGTCCAGCAGCAGCAAGAGCGCTTTCTCTCACCTGTATTCCACAAAAGTACAGTCATCATCTTTCATTGGCTGGAACTCCGGGTCTGTGTGCGCGTCCTCCTTTTCTTTGACTGGGGACACAAAGGGAGAAATGTCGGCTTTCTCAATGTTTGCAGCAACACGTCTGTACTTGTGTCATGTTCTTTAGGTGAATGCTTGCTGTGAAATTTAGAAAAAAAGTGCCAATATGAAATCATTTCCCAACAGAAAAGGAATCGGTAACATTATACAGTACACAACATTCACACAGCAAGTAGGAATATCCCACATTTTGAGAGCAAAAATCTCCATAATAAAAAAAAAAAAAAAAAAAAGTTTTTTCTGACAGCTTCCAAAGTTAGCTGAAAACACTGTGCACTAGGTTTGTTTGTGCAGTGACTCACCGGGGTATTTTCCTCCTTTGTTCCTCTGAATGAAGCAGATAATGAGGAGGATCAGGATGAGCAGGGCGATGGCGCACATGAGGCCGATGAACCATCCCTGAGTGGCGATGTCTACCTGTCTGCTCGTCACAGCTGGCCAGAGATGGAGAGATAATGCGATAATTGTAAATGCAACATTTCTAAAGTCTTTTCAGTGATGAGGAAAAATCTCCCTCCGATGATGTGCTGAAATGGCCGTACGTTGTTTTGGCAGCTGCTTTAGCCATCAGTTAGTCATTTCAGTTCATGAGTGAACCGTGATGGCACTTTTTTACAAATTGTGTTAGATGAGCAGGAAATCTTCTGTATTAATTTAAGAATAAGATGAACTGCGTTAGAGGTGTTGCAAAAATAATTTCACATTGAGTGACATTCACACACACAAACACACACGGCTACAATCACCGACCGTCACACAAGTTTTTTTTCTAGTCTAGGTTGGAAATTATAATGCTATACTCAAAATACTCTATATTAGAATATTGTCTGTTTTCTTTTTTGTTATCTACATATCTACAGAATGAGATTAATATACAAGGTGCAAAACTTTAAAACCCAAAGGTCATGCAAACTGTTAAACATTATATCTCTGCATGTTTGTTACACTGCAGCAACTAGGGGTGTAACGATACATCCAGCTCAGGAGATTCACAATGAGAAGCAGAAGAAGAAGAAGAAGAAGAGATTTTAGTCAAAACTTCTGGTAAACCTAAGAATCTGCATGTTTTGCTTTTACAAATCAAGCTAAAGTTTCACATACCACAAAAGATCTCTGTTGAGTTTATTATGAAGTCAGCTAAAATTTATTCAGGTTTTGAAAACATCAAAAACCTGAAATAGGTACTGAGATTTGCAATTAGCTGCGTTGCTAGCAGCTAATTGTTAGCCAAACTCAGATTTCGAATCATGTTAAATATAGTTCATAGTTACTCTGTCAGTCCTATCACTGTTTATTTTATCCTACCAGCCACAGAAAAAGAATGACAGATACAAACAATTTAAATGTAGTGAGGCTTTTTTTTATTTTACAAATAGTTTTATGGCAGCCAGAGAGGTCTTTATTAGTTAACTCCTTCAGCAAAGCAAAGCAAGCACTTCTGTTCTTCTGAATCTCAAACCAACAGCTAAGCCCAAAAATTATTCACAAGTCAGGCAGATTTAGATTTAAAATCCCTCTCACTCAACCAAGATGTTTCTTTCTGATAAAAAGTAAGTAGACATAGCAAGCCACTGTAGGAAGGTTAACAAAATGTGAACCCTTCCGAATAATGAATAGGTTAATTCTGGCATCAAATCCGTCTTGTGATCGTTGAAAGACTTTTGCATGTTTTCACTTTGATTTTGAGGATTTACTTTGTCTGTGAGGTTGGACGGCCTCTCTACCATCACCCTAATCTTTAACTGCCTCCACAGATTCTCTATCAAAGTCAAGTCAGGACTCTGGTTGGCTCAACATTAATATTACTTCTAGTCATAAAGAACATGGAGGTACAATTACAAGATCACTTGAATCTAAATCTGCCAGGAGCAATTTGGGCTTAATTGTAGTCAAGTTTAAATCAGCCACCTTCCTGTCTGATAAAACAGCTTATATTTCCTTCACCAGGGAAAGCACTGACAGCTACATTGCACTTTGCAGAAAAAGACTCCAACTCTATGAGAAGGATTGTGGTGTTTTTAATACCACAAGATCTCGTTACACCCCTAAGAGCAACATTTCAGCTAAAACCCAACTCAACTTCGCAATGGTACAAACTCGAGACGGAGGCTACACCCCAGGACGCGCCTCACCTGGTACCGTGACAAACAGCTCCTCGGAGTGGAGCAGCTGCTCGTGGTGACCTTTAGCCACCACACGCACCCTATAGGAGAGGCCCACCTTTAGACCTTTCAGCTTAACGTTCTGAGAGCCGTTCACAAGCTCTTTTTGCCACTCCTCTTCGCCTTCACCTGCAGGAGGGACGTCGACGGAGAGAGGTATGTTTGAGGGAGCGAACAGAGCTTTCAATTGTCCATGGTGATGGTGAAACGATGGGAACTACTTGTACGGCATTACTCTGCAGGCAATTTTAAATATTCCAGGAGTAGGAAGAAAAAAAAATCAACTTAGGCTTTGAATAAATTATTGTGGTGACCCTGATAGCTCAATGCACTTCAACAAGCCCATACATACTGGAAGAAAAAAAACAACAACTGTTGACAATTAGTTCTGCCTAAAAATAACTAAGAGGAAACCAGCTTGGTTCAGAACAGCTGCTTGTTGCTCAGAACATATTTTAATTAGAAAAACACAATAATCTAGGGAGACATAAACAACAAAGATGTCTGCCACATAGAAAATATTCAAACATATTATTCTGGTTTTCATGTGCTTTCATTTATGATAAATTGTCAGAATACCCATGATTTCTGCTCCAAAATTAGGTCAACACTGCCCAAATCCCTTCAGGACAACACACTGCAGGATCAAACCAAAATGTCACAATATGCCTTTTTTTTTGTTTGTTTGTTTGTTTTCACAGCTGTACACAGTGGCAATTAGAAATACTCACACAAAAGCCACATCAGGGGTAAAACAAACATGTGGAAGAAGGTGCTCTGGCCAGATGACAATAAAATTCACACTAATCTTTGGCCGACATGTTAAACACCTTGTGTGGCCGAAAAAGGTGCACATCGCCCTAAACGTCGGGGTGACCGCATCATGCTGTGTTTGTTTGATGATAAACACAGGAAAAGTCTGCGAGAAAACCTTCTGGAGGCGGCAAAAGACCTGAGAATAGCGTGGCGATTCGCGCTGCGGTAAGGCAACAACCCAGAGGTACAATGGACTGATTTATGCACAGTCATTTATTGAAATGACCCAGTCAGTTCAGGTCTGCATACATCTGCATATAATCTCACTGACAATTAACTATACTGCTAATGTGCAAATATTGCCCATGCACTTTACGAAGGTGGCAGACGTACCACAAATGACTTACAGCCAAAGGTTGTTTTAAAAAGTAATTATTCAGGGAGCTGAATAAAAATGGAGGCCATACTTTTCAGATTTATAGTTTTAGAAAACTGTGCAAAACTTCCTTTCACTCCACAGGTATTATGTTACAACAAAATATTTAAAAAAAGTTCAAGGGGCATTCACACTCTTTTGAAGGTTACAAAAGTACTTCTAGCCTCAAAAGGTATTTTGTTATTACTGTTTTTTAAGGCTATTCTGCACTCCAAGCCACACAAAAAAAATCTAATCCTATGATCTGACACATAAAAATAGCCACTAGAGAAAACACTTGATGTTCAGACCTTCAGATAAAGAAATAAAAGACCTATTTCTATGTCACTCTGAGCAGTGATTTCACAGCTACGCTGTCGCCGAGATAGAAATCTCACTCTGACTTGTCCACTGGAGTGTTGCAGTGTTTTCTCTGTTTACCTGCGTGTGAGCTGTCAGGGCCACCAAACAAGCAAAAGTGGGAATGAGCTAAACGTGAAATGTGTCATGACTGATGATCACTGAACTGAGTTTTTTCGAATTAGATGGATATTATTACGATGACATTTCCTAACTGAATGATTGAAACAATAGGTGTGAGAGAGTCATACCACAGAGCTTTTAACCTCACCGCAGGTAGAAATAAGCAATTGAAGGCACTTTAGTCAACCTCTGTGGGTATAAAGAAGACAGGAAGTGCTGCTTTTTGTCAGATTTTTCTCATACATCCTGTCAGCGCTATGACTGGAAATGAAAACTCCAGCCAATTCCAGCATTGAGCAATTCAGAATCCAATCACGGGAAACTTCATTTATCAAATCAGGGTCTTCCCTGGCAGCGTTAACATGACTGCCGATATTTTTAATCACCTGCTGGAGCCAGTAATGAAGTAGGAGTCTCTTGCCACCCATGCCTGAAGCTGAGAGAAATATCAATGAGGTGATGATTTTCCTTACTGTTTTCTGCAATGTACTCTACATAAACATTTTTCTCCAGGCCCCAGTACTCCCAACTGATCAGGACCCCATCTTCTTCAACCGAGGAGCTAACATTTGCAAAAAGACTCACGGGCCGGGCTGCGCACACAAGAGAAGAGACAAACATCAAGGCTGGCCTGTGGGGCAATGGGCAATGCAACAAATAGCAATCAATTGCTTTGTCCTGATTATACAAGTGCATCTAAATAAATTAGAACGTCATCAACAAGTCTATTTCCACAATGGAGTTAAAAAATGAAACTGATGTGTTGCGTAGATTTACTAAACAGACTGATCCGTTTCCAGTGTTTATTTCTGGAAACTTAGAGCTAATGGAAAATGTTTATTCTTAGAAAATCAGAGCACAGGACAAATAAAAAAGGGTTATCAATACAGAAATGTCATGCGCACAATCAAGTAGGAGACTGTTAACGGTTCAATCCTCGTTGTTGGAGAAATGTCCCAAAGTGATTCAACTAAAACTGAAGTGTCAGACAAAACAATCATCGTCGCACTTTGAGGAATTAGGGAGAAGCTTGATTGACTGAGAACATCATCCAAACTGGAGTGGCAGCTTTACTGTAGAGCATTTTACTGCAGAAGGGAGTTGTTCACTTAACGACATGTTTGACATCATGAGGAGATAATATCATGAACAATTATTTCGGCAGCATCGGAACGCATTGCCTGGGAAGTTAAACATTAGACACCAGCTGGAATTACACATTTTTGATGACCCCAAGCAGTGCGTTAAATTAAGGACAACAATGTCAATGTGTAAAGTGGCAATCATTAATCCCTGATCTTAGTCTCCAAAAACATGTGTGGAATATGTTTCACTCTGCACATAGCAAGTAAATGTCTGATTCCACATGAGTTTCACTTGGAATAAATGGCTCAACTAGATTTAACTTGTTGATGGTTTTCTCATTTTTGAAGCAGCACTTGTAATTCTCTGACATGCATGCCTTGACCCATACAGAAGTGCGCAACAGCACTGGATGGGGCAATAAACCATGACGAACAGAGTTCACAATCAAACTCATAATCATCTAATCCAACATGTAGTTTACTAAGATCTCAGCACAGTCTGTACCCTTGTGGATCGGACGGCGTGGAGGAAACCCTGCAACCGGATGAGAGGTTTGGGTGCCTCCTGCAAACAACACCAAGAGGATAAAATATGGACCCACACCCAAACACAGACATACGCACGCAAAGGAAACAACAACAAGGAGACACAGCAGACACACAGTCATTATCCACAAAGCAGAGAGTTCATTAGCATGCAAGGAAAAACCTCGCCATGCAGCAGGAAGCACAACCAGCATCCGCCGTGCAAAAAGTACAAGGGGGTCAAAGTTGTTGACAACAAAGGAGAAGAAAAGCAGCATGCCACTCTAATAAAGTCTGATCCCGTTTTATCAGGTGAAACTGAAAAGGCACATGTCAAACAGCATCTTTGTCTGTGTGGCTTTGAACTCAAACATTTAGGTGGATAAAGGACAGAGAAGAGAAATGGTGAACGTCCTCAGAGATAAGCAGCATGCATGCAGTGGGTTTTCCACCTAGATAGGCACATCTGCTAACATTTGATGCTATAGGTTGAAGAAACAAAATACACACAGATAAATAATAGGTGAGCTACAATAAGCTCACCACTCATCCCTCTGCTTTTATCACTTTTGTATCAGAGAAATATCTTCAATTCAAGGGTGTCTACATGAGGTTTATCGGATAAATGTGAAACTGAATTTAAGGAGCGAAACATGGAAACAACAGTGCAATGTGCACACCTAAAAGTAAAGTAAAATACTTAGATGTTGATACTTTTCTTTGAACCAACAAAGACATGATGAGGCAACAGGTCGATAAGGGTTCATTCACTTGTATCATTGAGGTAATTATTTTATATGAATATACAATATCAATCTTCAGTATGTGAAAAAAAAGCCAATCATCTAAAAATGTTTGCACAGCTGTGATCAAATGTTTACACCCATGATAAATGCATGACTATTAAGTAAATGTCACCCAGTTAAATCCTAGTAGTCAACCACCTATGTGCGTAACAAATTTTCTAAACATATATTGTGTCACAGAATCAAAACACTCCCATATGACCATAAAACTTTCCTGCAGAAGTTATTTAGCTTGCCGATTTAGACAGCTGCAAATTTTAGTCAAGCAAGTGTCCATTTTACTTGATGTACTTGTTTCCTGATCGGCATCTTCTCAGTCTATGGTGACGTGCAATAATAAATATTGGGTTAGTCAAATGACTGCAAACAAATCCATCTTACCCTAACAAGGAAACACAATAACTATTACAAACCAGAGGTTAACGGCCCATGCCACTGACAACCTTCAACACACCTTACTTAAAGATATAGGTAAATGTGTGAATATATTTAACCTTACATGTGTAATTCTGATCCTACGTAAAGTAAAAAATTTAAACAAATTGTAACTCTTGCTAAATGGAACATGCAGTTCTTAAATAATAGACCATTTTTGTGCAATCCTTGAAAAATGTCAAATAACTAATTAAAAGCCCAGAATAAACTTAAAACTCCTGGCCAGAGTGAGCAGATGTAAACTTCTGATCACAACTGTAAATGAGATGTTTGAAGCCATTTCTAGCTGAGCTGGTTAGGATTTTTCAGGACGAAAGTCAGACATTTTCACATTTCAGGAGAAAGTATTTTTCTGCAAATTGTTGCTGTCTTGCCGGTTGACTTTAACCTGAACAAGGTAACCTTTTCTGTCATACAAAAAGCCAAGCAATAGAACAAAGACTCCTTCACAATGAAAAAAATATATTAAAACTAAATGTGCACATAACAGAGGACAAAGCAATAGCAAATTGTTCTATAGCAAAGCAGTTACCATTAAATCATGGTAGGAAACTCTTTCAGTCTTGATTTAGAAAACATTACTTTCTGAATTCAGCTGTTTTCTGAAGGAGATTGTGAATTTAAAAAAAGCCTTTGTGTCAAAAGCAGACTGAGACTAAATGGTCTTTCATCTCACATAATTGATGACCTTTAGAAACATTTTCCTAATGTGTTTGTTTCAGTCGATATTTTCAATAATGCACAATGCTTATTCCATGAATTATAATCTAATTAGTTTGTGCTCCAGGGCGTAGCCTACAAGTAATTTACAATTCCCCTCTAAATTGATTACCGTTTCCATGGTAACGCGCTTCAAAACAAAGGTCTGAAGTTTGTGGGTGTTATCACATTCCTTACAAGCAGCTTCTTCTTTTTTTAGCTCCCCTGCTCCAGATTAAAGATACTGCAGATTATGAAACTTCCAGACATGTTCATCTTAAATAAGTACAATTACATAGGAGATGTACCTGCAAGTTTCTGTTTGAGCGATATATGTATATATATATATATATATATATATATAATCAACTGTTTCTTTTAAATAGGGATTATTTTTAATGCTTTTTGATGTCTCGTGTAAAGGTCATCCAAGAACAATTTAGAAATGTTAGCTACTAGTCATCCTAAATACCACATGCTCCATGTTTTGCACTTGTCTGCCTTTGATGACTTACCTTCATCCTGCTTGACGACAGCTTCCTGAGAAATGGCCGGGCCCGCTCCAACGCTTGTTCTCGCATTCAAATAAAACTTGTAGCGTGGGCTGTACTTGAGGTTTTGCAAAGTGACTGAGGTCTCATTGGCAGCCAGGGCCAGCTCCTCTTCTGGGCCAAGTTCATTGGAGTTATTGACTACAGGGGTGAGGGACGGATGACGACAACGATGGGATGGAGAAGGAAGTCGGAAAACAGGAAGTTGTGTAGCGATAGGAGGAGGGTGAGGGATTGCAGATGGAGTGTCAATAATAAAAAAAGGGTGAAAATGGAAAGATTTGGATAACAGAGGAGTAGGGTTCAGAAACAGAAGTTGGGAGTGACCAGAGTTGATTTGTTAACTTGTGTTGTTGTAATTGTAAGAACACTTAAATGCAGTTAAGCTACTCTAAGCTTCTCCTATATGACTGATTAAGCCATGAAAAAGAATGGCTTACAAAGGCTACGCACTAGATGGCAGAGGATGATGTTCACATGACAGATTTAAAATCTCGCTTGCTGTCTGTCAAGAAAAAACAAAACTTCTCACCTGGCTGATATCTCAGGTTGTAGCCAGTGATGTGCCCATTATGTTCATGAGGAGGACTCCATTCGAGGGTCAGTGAATCTAGGCTGGGGTTTGTGACAGACAGCGAGGCGGGTGGTCCAGGCTCTGCAGGAAAGCATGAACAATGAGTGAACACAAGTCAGTGAGAGAAAAGCTGATTAATGTAAGAGAAACCAATAAAGGGAAATATGCAATGAGATGATGCACTGTTTATTTCAGACATAATATCAAAAGGTTAACATAAATATAGACAAAATTCTCCAACCATTGTGCACAAATGTAATTTCCTAATTCCCCACTAGATGGTACTAAACTCTCCTTTCTGTTCCTTTAAATTCAGAAGGTAAAACATGTATTTGACATTTCCTCATAAGATTTAAAAATGTACATGTCACAGTTTTAAGGTTTAAATGTCATACCTCCTTCAGGTGTCTGAAACTCCTCCTTTTCACTTTTGGGACCCTCTCCTTTCTTATTGAAGACGCTTACGTAAAAAGAATAGTGGCTGAATGGGTGCAACCCGGGCAGCAGGCCTTGGCTGTGGTTCCCACTAAAGGTGAGCACGCGCTTCTCCGTGTGATGGGGGTTGTGTTTGTGAAGGCTGTGCATCCTCGAGTAATGAACCTGCAACAAACAGTGTCAAATGCAGAAGCTTCATCTGTGTCATTTGTGCATACATGTTGAGCAAGGATGTTACTCCTGTCATTTTTGTACCCAATATATATATATATATATTTTTTTAAGTTAAGATTCTGCAGATAATCGGGTGTAGACAATAGATGAATGGACTGCTGAATAAAAAAATATAATAAGGGAGATCTATCCTTTGTCCACAAATATCACACTAAGGTGTGGTTTCTAACTACAGAGCCTCCAAGGGGACATAAGCTAGACCCTTTGCAATAATGTGTTTACTAGCCAATTGACGAGACCTTAAGAACTGAAAGTGTTGCTGCTGCAATATAAGGTTTCTTTTTCCTTAGGATACAGACACACCACAGACCTATGGGCTTACCATCCCTACTCTACTTGACATAAACATAACAGAATTTAGACGTATTTTCATGAGGTAATATCACCATATGACAGTATAGATTGTAGAGTCTTTTTTGTGTTGGTAGCCATTTTCATATTGCATATGTGTAGGCTACCATTTACTTTTTATTAGATGCATTGGCTTGTTATTATCAAAATTCTGTACCTTGTATCCTTGGATCTGCCCTCGTATTAAATGAGGAGACACAGGGTCCCAGCGAACCCGAGCCACAGTGCTGTTTACCACATCAACCCGAACATTTGCTGGAGCTGCTGCTGGCACTGCAGAGTTAAAGAAGTTGCATAACATTAGATCAGGCTACAACCAAAAGGCCAGAGTGAAATGTTACAGGGTATGCAACCAAATACATCGCCTCCGGCTCTAACAAAAGATCTTTTTGTAAGAACTTAAAGGCCTTAAAAGGTTAAGGTGGACTCACAATCTTCTCCTGAGTAGCCGATGGCAACAGCGGGCTCTGGTCCTTCTCCGTGGTTGTTTACAGCCTGAACCTTTATCTCAAATGGACTATATGTGGGTATTTCAGACACAGTATACATGGAGTTGTTGGTAGTGGCTGTTATCCAGTCGGTGCCTGGCCTTTTCTGCCTCCAGCTCACTATATAATAAAGCCCAGGACCGTTGGACTGAAGGCCTGACAGAGGCTGGAGAAAGAAATTTAAGACATAGCATATTGTTTAGACACTGTGCTCCTTTGGAGGTCTACTGCACTACATTACACTGAAGTAAATGAATATGAACAAAAATCTAATTAAGCTCTGATACACAAATGCTGGTTATGGTACTCTTTGCAATAACAGATCTGTCATTGATCAAATTCAGAATGGTTAAATGTATAGCGATTACCTCCCAGGTGATAACAAGATTGTTATGTTTATTTCCAGATCCACGGACATTTTTTGGGTTCTGGTCAGGAGCTGAAGACAGAATAAAAGAAAAATCAACAAATTCCAGAAAAAAAGCCAATTTTACATTTATACTGGTTATTTTGTTATTTTTTGACAATAACAGTTTCTTTATTTGTTGATTTTGGAGACTTCTGACATAGAAGAACTAAATTGTAACTGAACTCATGTGTTGGTTACACTAACAAATTATACATAGTACAATTTTTACTTAATCGGTTTACTTTCCAAAGTGTATCTGGTACTTTCCCTATACTTTCTGGCCGCTAAGTTTTATGGAACTTATTGAATCTTAACCAGAAAAAACAAAAAACCTTCAGAGTTCTGGGAATGTAACTAGTAAGTCTTGAGAAAGTAACCTGTGGCGTCCTGAACTGTGACCAGCAAGTTCCATGAAGGTTTCAGAAAGTTATTTGGTAAATGTTTTAGCTAAACATAAATTCTGGGGGGAAAACTGTTTTGTTATAGAAAATAATCTCTACATTTGTGTAAATTATCTAGTAAGTTATCAAAAAGTTAATAAACAAATCCACAAAAGTTCAAATACAGTACCAACAGAACCCAGAAAGTAACTTTAGATTCCAAGAAACTACTTAGAAACATTCAGGACACTGAGCGTAAACTCTAAGTTTGGGGAAAGCTATATATACGTTTAGGGGAAGCAACACATTGTCATGGTTTCAATTATTAATGTTCTGGTGCAAAACTGAATAGCATTTATAGCAGCTGGCTCCGTACCTGCAGGCTTAGTTTTATACATTCGAGAGGGGCTGCTCGGCTTGCTCAGACCCACGGCGTTACGGGCCAGCACTCTGAATGTGTAGTGGACATATGGTGAAAGCTTGAGATGAGCCGTTGTCTTGGTCCCGGGAACCCGGGCAATGTCATGCCAGTGACCTTGGTGGTGCAGCGAGTCTTCATACTGGATTACAAATTCTGCATTGCAAAAAGACAATCATTTTTGCACTTTTTAACCATGCTTGGCCACATATTTGCATAATGGGGATTAATGCTCTCATGCCACTTGAACTCAAACAGCCACCAAGCACACACTGAATCTGCAATTAAATGGTGGATTTTGGCAAGGTTTTCATTAAAGATGAGTGTTTGCAACACGCTGCGCATTTTAACACAGTAAACAAGGTCAAACAGCAACCCGTGTATTACAAGACTGTTATGTTCAGTTCAATGAAGAGATTTGGGAAAGGGATTTTTTTTTCACTGACTTCAAGGGATGAATATTAACTGATAGCCATTTTTTACAACTTTAATATTTTTTTCTATTTTATTGTCAAAGTCAATTTACAAATTAGTTACAAATCAGTGGGAGCTATTTTTTCTTACTCAGAAAAACAGATAAAATAAAAAAAGTAAATGGCTTCATCCAACCAATAACACAAACTTGTGAATAACAAAACACTAAAAGCCTCTAATATTATTACTTTGTCACTAGTAAATCTGAACCACACTTAGCCAATGTCCCAACAGCCTATAAATCAGAAAAGCAGGAGTTTGGGACTGGTCAATAAGTATACCAAACATTAAAAGCAGGTTATATAAAACGCACGCAGACAGCTGTATAAAGACATAGACCCACACACACCATGAATAGGGCTGTTATGTTCCTCCCCAGGGATCCAAGTAAGCTGAACGCTCCTCTCTTTCTCGTCTGTCAACTCCAGGTCTGTGGGGGGATCGGGTCGCCCTGGAAGAAAAAACAGCAAGAGGAAGAGAGACATATATTTATATTTTGAACATTTAACAGTAACACCACAATCAGGTGATTGTAGCACGATGCTTTATCCAAGCCTCTCCGATTGCAGGACAATTTATTTGCATGTTTTCATGTATTTCTTTTGCTTGGTCCACTGATGACGATAACGCATGCAGACGCTGCATCATGCGATGAAATGACTGATGTTCAGTCTTCACTTCATCTCGAGCTCATCAGACAAAATGAACAGACGCTCATGTTGTGAAGTTGCAGTGATAAGAAACGCATGCTTCAAATGGATGAGCGATGACGAAATATCACAAGAAGCACACAGGGGGCTGTATCTGCTCTGAAATGAGCTTTGATATGAAAACAAGAGGAAGTTGCTCCTCCTTTCCCAAATGTTTACGCCGGCAGACAAACGGCATCAATGCGATTGACTCTGCAGAAACGGCAGATCGGAAAAACGCACAGAAAAAAATAATGGAGCAACTCAAACTGGTAGATGTAAATAAATAAAGAGCCAACACTCTGTGACTGTTCGATCCAAATGGCTTCTTCTGGGCCGAAGCATGCTGCATTAAACTGAAACCATCGAGCGAACAACACAAAAACGCATGCTGGCTAAGCACGTCTGGGTGCTTGAGCGTGCTGCGGGTTTACCGTGGATGACAGCTGGAGCTGGTGTGGTCTCTGTGAGGTTGGAGGGCGGCATTGAAATAAGAAGTTTGGTGGTCAAATCAGCCATAAGTAAACAGGAATGATAAATAGGCTGCTTAAGAGAAGGTCGTCAAACATTTAACCTACAGAGCATGATCACTGATTAAATTCAGTCCGACACACTTAGACCTAAAGAGCTGACTGTTGGATCAAATTATCCTACAGACCTAGGTCTCTGCCATTTTCTTAACGTTCATGTTTTAAACTGGTAATGCTAAGCTCAGAGTCGCATACCGACAACAGTCAGCTCAGCGGTGACTGAGTCTTGGTCCAGAGTGGTGTTTACGTAGCACGTGTACACCCCTGCATCTCTCTCCAACACGTCAGTGATGGACAGGCTGTTGAATTGTATGACGAATCTGCAAAAAACAAATATATTTAGAAAGACCATTCAGTTATGTACAAGTTCAGGTATTTTGTCCAGTTTTGAGAACCAAATACAGGTAAGTTAAAGAAGCTCTGACCGATCATCGTTAGGCAGCTCCACATGATCTCTATGCCATTCTCTCTCTGACACATCAGAGGTAGGCGGGCTGTTGGACTCTATGAGGAATCTGCAAAAATAAAATAAAATACGAATAAAAAGTCAATTTAGTTATGTGCAACTTCAGATATTTGACAAATTTTAAGAACTGAATTTAAAAAAGCTCCAACCGCTCATCGTCGGGAAGCTCCTCATCATCCTTAAGCCAAATCAAAGTGGGTAAGAGATCCTTGTCGTGTTTTATTGTGCACTCGAACGTCACAGATCGGCCCCTTTGCACCACCGTGTCAACCGGTTGCTTTAGGATACGGGTAGGCTCTGATGGAACAGGAAAGCCAAAGATTAATAAAAAATCCGACCCTAGGTAGAGTTTCACTTAGGGTCAATAAAAGGTCAGAGGAACCAACATAGAAATCTTTGAGAAAGGCTAAGAAATATTCAGTGTGTTAGTTATTCTGTGCATGTTACAATTATTACATTTGAAGTATTTTCATTACGTCTCCATTTTGTTACAGTCCAACCAACAAACATATCATGATTGTGAGTTTGAAGGAACACAAAAGAATGAATGACTATTTGTTTTACACATCTAAAAATTATGCACACGTTTGATTTCTGGGCCCCTGTCTCAGTACTTTGTTGAATCATACTTTTTTGCAATCAGAACATCACGTCTATGTAGAGGTTGCAGATTTGTGCAATATGGCTCAAGCTCAATAAAATTGTAGGGGTAGCATCCCTGAACATCAGCTTCCGAAACTTGCCACAGAATATCAGTCAGATTCTGACCCCACAGTATAATGCCGCCACCACCATGTTAATCAGCGAGATGATGTTGTAAAGTGCTAGTTTTAGATTGCAGGTTGTAGGTTTGCTTTTTTACCAGATTAGTTTGCCTGGAATTATTAAATTAAATTTAATCCAGTTTATTATGTAGCAGAAAGTCACGACAATCATCTCAATAAATTTTAAAGACAAGCATGTCCAAATCATATTCAGAAATATTTAATTGAATCAGTCCAATAGAATACAAGCATATAGCTGACATACATGGTAGAGGAATCATTTAAAACAGCTTCAAACAAACGAACACACTCACCTTTTATATGCAGGTAAACGTGATTCTCAGAGGATCCAAGCGAGTTCCTGGCAATGCAGGTGTATCTGCCTTTGTGCTGCGACTGAGCTACTTGAATCTCCAAAGTACCATTGTCATGCAGGATGTAAGGTTCTCCATTCAGGGTGCTGGCTCGGCTGTCTTTAAACCTAAGACACGGAGAGTTTACCGCTTTGCATTATGCTACAGGAACGGTTTCATGGCAAAGTTTTACTGAGTGTTTCTTAACTCACCACTCAATTTTGGGAATTGGTGACCCAAAAGAGGAGCAGTCCATGAGGGCCGGGCGATTTTCGATGACCTGGTAGATCTTGTTGGCTGACGTCAGCACTCTGGGTGACTCATCTGCAGTGAGTCAGCACAGAATATCTATACATTATTACTGTCCACAAAATGCCGGGGATGGGGAATAGCATTAAAATCCATGATGGAGTGCTAAACTCACGGAGGACGTTGACGAAAGCGTTGGAGAGGAGGTAACCGAACGGGTTTGAGATGTTGCACTGGTACACAGCGCTGGTTCCAACCTGAACGTCGGTGAAGATGATTGTGTCGTCCTCCACCCTTCTGCTGATATCTGTAGGTAAATCTATCAAAGCATATGGTTGTGTTTAAGAAGTGAGTGGCAAGATGATGGAGAGACATCTGTAGGGATTTATGACATTCTTAGCAGTCAATGAAAAACATGATTTTTTTCTCTTTTTGAGTCTTTTTATACATACTTTACTTTTGAAAGCGCTTTTTCAAATTGTAAGCATTTTCCTGCTGATAAAACATATAAAAACCAGATTAATCTATAGCAGCTCTGCCCATGTCAGCATTACTAGTGACAAAGTAAAATGCTTTTCACTACGCAGTCATCTTTTTTTTTACTTGTATTCTTAATGGTCTATTTTTAGTAAGGTTTGAAACTTGATTTTAATCCTGTCGACCACATTCTATGGTTTTATGCCATTTACAATATGCTAATCAAATAATGTTTATTAAAGCCACTTATTTGTCATGAGTCATTATCTTCATGGACCCATTCACTAATAGGGAAGGGTGACAATTAAGAGACTAACTTGATGACTGATTGAAAAAAATATTCATAGTGTGTGGGTTAGGTTTGCAAAACATAACTTTTCATTAAAGTGTTTCCAATCAAAGTACTGTTTCCTGCCTGTCTGCAGTTAAATAAATGTCTTTACCTTAAAAATCACAAGATTCAACTTTTATAAGACAGGAAATATATTATCAAATATCTCTAAGTAGCCTTTTGAAAAATATCCTTTGCATTCTCTGAATTTCCACACAAAAGAGAAAATCACTAGAAGTTTGTAATTTTCTGAAAATCTTCAGGGTTCTTATAGAATATAGCAAACTTTATGTAGGCACTGTGATGAATATTTGATGTTAGAGTAGATATATCTCTGACCGTGGAGCAAATTGCTCTTACTCTCTATGCGGTCACCATTCATTGACCATATGATGGAGGGTTTGGGTGTGCCGCTGGCCCTGCAGGTCAGCGCTCCATTCTCTCCTGGAGCCAGAACAAGATTCTTTGGAGGCCCACTGATCCAATAAGGCGCAGCTGCAAGGAGTACAGAGCGGAGAATTAATTACCGAACAGACAATCCTGATAGCATCTGTGCATAAATCAATTAGGAGAGGAAGGTAGAGGAAGAAGGAGAGAGAAAAGGCAGGGAACAGCAGATGCAGACACACCTTTGACCTCGACGGTGATGATGTGGTGCGCAGAGCCGAGCTGGTTCTTGGCTGTGCAGCTGTAATCTCCCTCATCCGACTCAGACACGTTCACAATCTGCAGGGTCTTGTTGAAGTCAAGGAAGGACGTGCGCCTGCTGGGTAGGTCTCCGCTCACTTTGGTCCAGGATACCTCAGGGGTGGGCCTGGATTTAAGAGCTGTGATAAAGCAGGCGGCTTCTCGAGGCGCTGAGACATTTAATTCTGGCGCATTCTCCGACTTACAGTCCTTCGGCAATGCACTCCATCTTCAGTACGTGTCCCCTCAGCACCATCTTGTAGCTTGAGTGGCCAGATGGGATGAGGAAGGTTGGCTTCCTATCATCCACTGGGGCCTCTGCAGTTACACACACAGATATACCGAGTCAAAAATGAGAAAAAAAAAAAAAAAAAAACTCTCTTTGGCATCAGCCAAGAATAAAGAGAGGAACTGAGGCAATCCTTGCCCTTCATGTTCTCTAAGCCTCCACATTTCAATACTGTGGTGTAATCAAACCATCTGCACACAAATACTCATGTTTTATTGGTAAATATGGCCTTTTTTTCGGGTTCTTTATTACGTCTGTTGAAGGTGTTTATAGGCAAAAAAGAAAAAAAATTCATAACCATGTAAACTAATGTCGAAAATTTACTTAGTGTAAAATAAACGTATAATAGAATCTGTCAGTTACCAAGATTGCTTTAAAGAAAATAAGTAAATTAAAACAGATTTAGCATTTACACCATTCAAAGAGTTTACACTATTTATAAGCAAGTGAAATAAGGTTGAAATAATATCAATAGAATGATAAAAAAGTTTGAATTAAATCAGAAATGAGAGAATGAAAAGGCTTAGTGGAAACATTTTAGCAGCAGGATTAGCTAAAGAAAGGCTGAGCGCTCTCACTTTTGCCACAGATCCTCTATGAAGTAGTAAGTAAATATCAGCCACCCATGTGTAGAGTTTAGGGCTGAAACGTTTCCTCGAGCGATTCGAGGACCTCGATTCCGCCCCGATCATTATTTGTGGAGGTCAGCGCTTTGACTTCCGCCTATGAGTTGTTGTGACGTGCTAGCAGCATGGTGGTGAATTGTGCAGCGCTTTGTGAGGGTTTGGGGACAAATAAGAATTGTTGAATTTTGTGCTGTCGGATCCGCGTCGTCACGGTTTTGGAGCGAATGGTAGGAATAAGAGAGAGAGAGAGAGAGAGAGAGAGAGAGAGAGAGAGAGAGAGAGAGAGAGAGAGAAAGAGAGAGAAAGAGATCCGATTCCTCAATTAATCGTAAAAATATTCTATAGAGTACTCGATTACTAAAATATTATTTTATAACAGCCCTAGTAGCATTACCATAAAATGGTGTTAATGGTAATGTTTTTTTACATCAGTGGAGTGCACCTCCTCACAAATCCACAGAACAAAAGAAAGACTTTCAGCTGCTTCCATTCACTGTCAGAAATGTTTTACAAAAAATAAACTAAATGGCTCTGTTCTGGTGACAGATGATTTGAAAAACGCGAGTGTCAGGAGTAAGAATGCTTCTCTGAAGTGAGTGTTTCCAGATTTTGAGTTTTCTGAATTACAGTCATTCACCACCATGGTGAGTCACAGATGAAACCATTTTAAAGGGTAGGTTGCTACTCTGTTAGGTCTATAAACTGATCCCCTCTCAGACAGCATTTATCCTTCTCCTTGCTATACAAATCACTGCATTCCAATTATGAACACACATTCCAATTTCAGACATTGCTACCACTATTTCCATAGTGGTCAAATATTGTGTTCTGCAAAGACAGAGTGCAAAGTTCCTGAGATCATGTTTTCTCACTCATGGTGCCAATTTTCAACATATTTCTTGATTTCAGATAGAGTTACAAGTTCAAACTATTGAAAAGCAAATTGCATAAATGTTGAAGTTCAGACTAAAGTGAAATCAGCATGCAGCTGTAGCTGAAGGAAATCAAAGGAAAGGTAGATTTGAAATGGGGTTCAAAGCAGGAGTGCCTTTTAGGGTTGAGGAGGGTGAGTGTTAGTGAGGAAGCTACAGCTTTGAGCTCTACTTTAAGAATAACCACAAGGTGGCGCTAGATCTCACCCTGGAAGAAACCAGCGAACCTCTGAAATAAAAAAAAAAGCCCCCAAGGATGAATGGGTTGAAGGGTTGGTGTTAGTGGGTGCAAAGCGAGAGTCTGGAGCTCTGGGTTGGGAGGAACTAAACACCGGAGGGTGCCAAAAACTCACCATTTAATAACTCAGTGTCATTATAATAATCTGCCACTGTTTCATTGATTGCATCCACTGTAACACAACAAACAAAACAAAACAAAAGAAATCACACATGCAACAATTTTTAAATCACGACAATTACAAAAACATGTTTGCACATCTTTTTTCTAACAGAGAGCAATATGAAAACGAACATTAAAAAAAAAAACTTGAAATATTTATATGGGAGATGATCGCCAGAATATGTAATGCAGTGTCTCTCATGATGTCAGCTGTAAAGGTTAAAACGATGAGAGCAGTCTTTGTTGTTGGAGGAGAAAGTGTATAGAGGAAAACGTCACAGTAAAAAGCTGCTTAGCAGAGAGCTTAGAGAACAACCAGAACTCAGACAATATGTCTTTTGAGTCAGATGACAGTAGCATCTCCGAGGATCGGATCTGTGATGGGAAGCAGGGTTTCCCTCCCACGCCGCCATCCTGGCACATACTGTCCTGCTGAAAAATAACCGCCTCTTGTGCACGTGCATTACACAAACACTGTTGTCCTTTTTGTTTTGTTTTTTCCCAGTCATGCAAATCTTAATCACATCTTTAAATCTGAGAACCACAGACGGGGGGAGAGACTTACGGTTGAGCACTTTGACAGTGATGGGCTGTTTCTGCTGGATGGTTTGCGTGTGTGTGAAGCGAGCGTAGCAGATGTAGTCGTTCCTGGAATCCCCACTGAGAACGTTGGAGAAGTACAGGTCACCATTCAACGACTGGGACACCCTCTTGCTCTGAGGTAACTTCTGGAAGTCTGAGAAAATGATATAAATATACATCAGTTATAACTTCAGGAAGTATGCACTAAATAAATCCCTCAGGGCTGAACTTTAGGACCCCTATTCTCATTTCTACGTACATTTTGAATTTCACCAGTTTGGATATGATATTCAGTTCAATTTAGCACAACTTAAGTTCCTGGTCCATATGCAAAAAAAAAAAGAAAAAAAAAAGCTATTAATATTAGCAACTAGCAGAGTTAACTACGCTCTGTAAAATTAACATTTTTGAAGTTGTTGAAACTGAAATGGTGACATTTCAAAAGCATTTTGGCATCACTGATCTCCCAAAATTGTGTTTTTTTTACATGTTTCCTGTACATTTCACAGTCTTTGTGACAATTTTTTTTTTCTTGACATGGATGTTGATCTATAATGGTAAGTACACCAGCTCTGCACCATACCTACAACAATTACAAACAAAACCCACTTTAAGCCAAAAAAATTCCAAACATATCAAAATGAATGGCATCAACTCACTATTGTCCATCCAGAATATGATGGGAGGTGGAAGTCCTGCTGGAGGTCGGCATGGCAGCACCAAGGAAACACCCTCCCGGACCACGATTGGTTTGTTTTTCTCCTTTGACCACAAGGGGGACTCTGAATTGATTGAAAATGGACATGCAACATGACAGGTTGAGTATCGTCACAATTTGCACATAAAATGCCGGCTAAAAAAGCAACAAGGAAAGATGAGAGGATGATGTCTAAATAGTGGAAAAGCTAAGAGGAAAAATACAACGGGGCATTTCAATCTATAAACTAACATGCATTTTCTCAACTTGCAAGCTTTACCTTCGATAAGCCGTCTTAGGAAGAAAAACGCAACTTAATTTACAGAAAAGAAAAGAAAGGAGGACATGATCCAGAATGTTTCATGAATTTAATGCTTGAAATGAAAGACAAGAAAATGGCTTAAACGAAACGAAGCAGGACACCACGCTTACTTGACTGTCTGACGACGATATTGTTGGACACAGCAGATCCGTGTTTGTTCCTTGCCGTGCACTGAAACACTCCCTCGTAATGTTCAGGTCTTGCTCTGGTGATGTCCACCACCAGAGTCCCGGAGTGAGGCCTCATGGTGACGCTTTCGTCCTGCTCGACGTCAAAGTGGCTCCCATTTCTCGTCCAGGAGAAGCTGGTGAGGAAAAACCAGTGCAGTTTTTATGAATGAATGGATGATTAGATGAATAGGACTGCCTTTCCAATGAGGCGCAATCAGTAACACCTAAATCACAATCACTACTATCTACCAAAATAAAATTAAAATAAATAGAAAATAGGTACCATTATCCAAAATACAGCCTTTAACGTTAAAGTTATAAATTAAATATTACACATAAGGGCCATAAAAAACTATTTGTCTCCAGTTTAGTTATTAAAAGGTGCAGGAATAGGGTCATATTTAGGGGGTACTTATGCCAGGTTTCTACTGGCACCTCCATGGCTAAAAAGTGTGATATACTTAAAAAATTTTTGTTAAAATTAATTCAAAAGGAAAGAAAATTTTGAACATGACATAACATTTATTTATTTGGATATTTATGGATCTAAATATTTAACACTCGTGCCCTAAGCATCAATGAAACTATAAAGGTAAAGCAGAGATGAAATGTTGAATGTAGGTGAAGTTTAAGGCATTCAGTCACTTCTAACTTTTGTCTCCAACCCATTTTACTGGTAAGTATATAAAGGTAACAGTATGGGTGTTATCTTTGGTTTATGTGAGTGAAGATTTTGTCATCAGACATGTTTCATCAAATCAAAATTTTATCAGAGAGCTTGAAGTGCAATTTGAGTGGCCGTAGCTACAGACGTGGTGTCAATAGAGAAATTATCCAATCAAAAATTCAGCTTCATTTAATTTGCTGACAATGAAAAGAGGGAAATATGTGATTGTCATGTTTATTGACACTAAATAACACAACATGACAGGTTTAAGCAAAGAGGTAAATAAGCTATTGAAGATCAGGCTGAAAAAAATAAATGACATAATCAGTCTGCTAATCAGCACACATATGATGAATAAATGAGAACTGGTTCATGTTGTGACTTTGGGATTATTTTAAGTTGTTGAAGTAGTGAACTATGAACATGAACTCATTTGGTTTTAACTTGTGGAAACCAAACGTAAAACATCAGTGTCTAAATTGACACAGTGTCTAAATTGAAAAACAAGAAAATAAAACTCCTCAGCCCCTGCTTTTGGTTTGCCTTCTTAAAATCACCACAGCCTAAGGAACAAGAACTAAGGAACAGAAAAAAATGCATAAATGTTTGTGTAAGAGGCAGTAGAGCATTTGCAGCTATCAGAAGCCTTAGTAACAATTAGCCTGCGGCAAGGGCAGCATCCTTACAAATAAATTGAGGTGGAATAAAATTAAAAAATATACATATTTGAGCTTGAACTGTTTACGTCTGAGAGCTAAAGGAGTATTTACACTTCTTGAATTTTAAACTACACTTGGCTTTTTCCTACCTGGGATGCGGCTTCCCCTTCGCCTCACAGTGAATTATAATATTCTCTCGAGGATCCACGATGTAGTCCTTTGGGGACTGGTGAGTTATTGTTGGAGGCTGTGCCACTACATGGAGATCAGAAAGAAGGGAAATGTTTAACCATGACCTTTGCTGCTTAATCTGAAGCCGTTTTTCTTCTTGTGCGTCGACCACACAAGCAGTCATTACCAAACACACTGAAACTGACCAAAGTGTCCAAAACCACACAGGGGCTTGTGCTGGCATACACACAAAAAGCTGTCTTTATCTGTGCAATGGCAAAAATAAAAAAATTCACAAAAGCATGCAGAACACCAAAATGCGTTTCTCTTTAGTGATGCTTACTGAATTCCTGTCACTGCTGCGGAGACAACTAAAGGACTATGACAAAACAAATAACTGAAAAAGTCATGCTGTGTGTGGCCTTTTTCTATGTAAAATGTTCCACATCTGTAGAAACACACAAAACAAAAGAAAACAAGCACAGAAATAAATGCATGCAAAATTTCACTCCAAATCACACTCCAAACTTTCTAATATAAACTAGGCATAAATTTTGAGCAGTTTGAAAACAAAGCAAATCCTCAAAATGTGGACAGAGAAAAAAAACGGCAAACTTATTAATAGCAAAGCATTTATTCGTGACTTACATCCTGGAAGAACTTTTGTGGGTTCCCCCAATGAATCAGCGAACAAGAAAAGCAATTTGACAGTAAAGAGATACAGACATTAGTGATTAGAGGAAAAAAAAGGATGTCCCATGGTAGGACAAGGGCCGTCTGTGATGGTCACATTTCCAACCAGATATATTGGAAACAAAACCTGTCTTAACCTGAAGGGCTGAAAATCATTTTGCATTTTTGTTTTTCATGTGAGTTAACACGTTGACATACACAGAAAAAAGGTCAAATAAAAAAAAAATGATCGAAAAACACCTTACTGCTACTTTAATGCAATTCTGTTGAAAAAATGTAATGGAGTTTTCCATAAAAACCTAAAAAATAAATAGGTTCTTTAACATGTTTAGCCTAAGACACGACGAGCGATTGTTGAAGGATGCAGACCCCTGGTTTAGACCCTAAGCATTTCCCTGGTTTTGTGGTGTGATGTGTTCCCTTACGGTCTAGTGGGACCTCTAGAGCAGAGGCAAGGTGTCCGAGGATCAACACCAGCAGCGCTGCTTCCAAACTCCTCATCTCCATCGTCATCATTAAGGGTCGCTGTGGTCTGCCCTTGCCCCTCCGCTGCTCAATCACAGACTGAGGGCACTTCCACAACTGCAAGGCGAAAAAGAAAAGTAGAGAAAGAAAATCTCAGACCTCAAATGAAAGCTAAGGATTTCACAGCACATCCAGTGACAGAAGCTATTAATCATAACACCAAGTTTGTCCTGCTCTGCATCCACGGGAGGGTCAGAGGTGGAACAAGCGAGCTAGTTACATGCACTGACTCTGTGGTTTCAGATCGATGTCTCTTGGTGTGCGCAGTGTTTTGCTGGGGGCTATCTTTTTGATGTAGAGCATTCCAATAGGGATCGACAGGAAGCCGCGTGGGCTCATCTCGCTGCACTCATCACGCTGCGCCATTAGGGCTTCGCCTCTGCTTCGATTTCCAAATGCCGGCGGATGGCACGGCCAAAGTTCAGAACAGGGGGGCATGCTTTTCATTCCAACACATTTCACCCTCAGTTTTATCAATGTGAGCGACTGGCAGATTAGGCTTGAGGCAAATTGATCTGCGGCGAGGTCATATTTCTGACACTGGACCATCAGTCTTTCGCGAGACAGCAGCTGCAGCAGCAAATGTCAGGTACGACTGTTTGATAGCTGTTTAATGGAGACAGATGGCGCGGATACCACAGGTTCAGCTGGAGTGACTGGTCTGAATTTCTTTTAAACAAAGCAATGAGAGATTCATTAATCATTATTTACACAAATTTCTTTCAACACAACCTTTCGGCAAGATGATACATTTACTGTAACTATGGAGGAAAACAACAGCAACACTGATGTTTTCTCTATGTTTCTTATTGCTAGCAGACAGACGCGGTGTTAAGATGTCACATTAGCTTTCAATAAATGCTATTGTTCTTTGAGACAAAGCAAAAAAAAAAACGAATAACAGCAAAACACACACAAAAAATAAGAGAATGAATAGAAGAGTGTGAAACAAGCTTTGGTAACAAGTAGGCACTAAAGTAGACCTGACTGCACTCGTGTTGACTTTAGTCTCTGTGGCTACAATTTAACTGGATAAAAAATAAAAAGATTAATTTTCTATCTTTTAATGAAAGTGATAAAACCAGTTTTTTTTTATCTTTCCCTCCTGCATGTCTCACCCAAGGCAGCCCAATACTGAAATGTTACAGCTTTAATTACAGCACAGACACACTCATTTTCTGAGCTATTATAAAAGCACGACAGAGAAATTGGTTGGTGACCAGGACTAAATGATTTTCAACCGAATGGACTTTATCTGTGATCGGCTGGTCGGGAATTAGAAAATTCCCGTAATCTGTGAATGTATCATACTTAAGCTCTATGGGACGGAGCTGACAACAACTCGCTTCAATTTCGACTCAAAGTCAGAAAGTTTCAATGTTACTGAGGTGTTTAACAGTAAAGTCGGAGGAAGAAGAGACACGTAAGAAGCTAAGTGGAAGGAAACTGTAATACTCAGTTAATCCCCAAATTATTCACACCTCTGGCAGATTTAGGTTTAAAGTGAGGTTTCAAATTTACCACCATGTTGCTTCTGACCTGAAGTGGTATTAACATCGGGCAATGTTCAAGTCAATCCAGAACTAAATCAGATAGAGTCATTGGAAGGGACTGAGGATTAGTGTGATGGCAAGGAAGGCGTCAAACCTGAAAGACTTGGATTTAAAGGGATATTTTTACATTTTTTCACTGATTATGGAAAAGGGTGAAACAATTACATAATAACATCTTTTTCCATTCAATTGTAAATACAACAAAGAAAAAATTCAACATCGATTCTCTTTTTATGATGTGGTTTTATGATGTTATCTTTTGAGAGCTGCTCATCTCATGTACTATTAGAAAAACAAAATTTTCCAAAGACATTCTTAGCCTTGGACTGAACTGTATGAGGACATGTTTGCAATTTATTCAGACTGCGAAAGAGAGCAAGAATTTCAGCAGATAGCAGGAAGGGTGAAATGGGTGCAGCAGGTTGTTTTGTTCTTTGAACACACTGAATGTGTCATGAAACTTGCAGCATTTTGGAAATCTGATTTGAGGCAAGGATCAATAGTTGCAGCTCTTTTAGCAACACTTGCATTTGCGCTGACAAATAGGTGGAATAGATTAGTAGTTTAAAACGTGAACTCAATTAGTCCTTGCTTTTAAGGCTGAACAAATATATTTTGAATGCTGGTTTTACATCTTCTAATATCATAGCTACTGAAAGTTAATCATCAGTTCAAAGCTTTAGAAAAACCAGAGATAGGAAATTGGCTATCAAATTTTGAACAGTACATCTCTAATTTTATTCAATGCTATTGCAGGGAGCTCATCAGTATTTTGTCTGAGTAAGGGCGCTGTTCTCAGATGAGAATAAAGAAACCACCTAAAAAGGAGTCATTTTCTATCTTTTAATGACTGCAGAGAGACCTGTTTTTAATCTTTCCTTCCTGCATGTCGCACCCAAGGCATTCACTAGTCTGGTATTAAAATGTCACAGCTTCAATTAGAGCTCGGGCAGGCTCATTTTCTCAACTACCACAAAAGCACATTAGCAAATTTTGGATTTTAATGATGGTTACAACATGAAAGAATCTAATAGAGCCTTTTAGAGGCAGAGCTGTAGATGTGTGTAGCTGTCTTGCCCCCCGGGTTGACAGAACAAGGTTTTAGATGAGGATCTGGTGGAAGTTGTGTCTGGTACCAGAGGCTAAACAGCAAGTCAGTCAGACCCGGATTTGGGAATGGTCCTCCCCGGGGAGCGAATGTGCTCGTTAGCGCTGCCCCAGGATCGTGATACAGTTATGGCCCCCAAAGCTGGTGTCTGGTAACTTGTTACCTTGGGCTTCCACTACAACTCTCTTGGGAAGCTGCGTATTATTCGCCTGGCTCAGCCAATCACAACGCTGCGTTCACAAAAAGGTAGGTCTGGCTTGGGATTTCACACACAAAGATAAGGGGCAGCTTTTCTTCCAGCCCCTTTTGAAGGCTGCAGGCAACGTTGCACAGCCTGAATACACTCCACCCTTCAATATTTATTTTCAACGTACCGTGAGAAAGTTAAAATCAGAGGTGATTTACAAATATTTCATTAGTGAAGATGGTTAAAAGTCTGGCTGGGATGTGAGCAATCATTTCCGTAAAAATTAAATAAAAAAACAAGAAAATCTGCTGGTTCCTGGAATGAAAAGTAGTCAGAGGAAGCATGAAAGTTGTAGGAAGCTTTTTAAAAGAAACATGCATTTTCTGTCAAGACATATCTACAGTTCATTCAGGCTGCGAAAGAGCGAGAGAGAGCATATCTTTCATCATATAGCAAGGTTGAACAGATGTAGCAAAGTTGCTGTGTTTTAACTCTGCTCGCTATTGAACATGCTGGATTTGCAAACATCAGCAGCCTGTTTAAAACCCAAAGGTTTCAGTGAGGATGTACTTTCTCAAAGGAACAGACAAAAAGAAGTAGAATAAAGAAGTTTAAAATATTGGTTTGGCCACATAACTTTAGTTTATGATCTCATTAAAGCTGCACCATATTAGGAAAACACCCAATAAAGACATTGTTAGTTTATGTAGAAGTGGCAGTATTAGTAGCGCCCACATTTTGCTTAGTTTTCTTTTGTTTTCCATCGTCACAATTCCCTACCACTGCCATTAAGTACTTAAGCCACCCACATCGGTTTTATGTTCGGGTATCAAGGGCAATGAGAGTAAATTCACATTCATCCACATTCAGCTTAAATATAATAGCCCCGAAAATATCATCAAAGATTTGCGATTGGGATATTAAACCCATTGCACCTGCATGTAGATTTGATACATAGTGATAAATTGGAAATCAGAATTGGCAACAAAAAATCAGCCACAATAACTTATGTGTCGAATCCTAAAACACCTCAAGCTTATCTGAAATGGAGCCAGCACTCTGTCCAGGATTCATTTCCCAATTTAATGAGGTGTAGCAGCTCAGCTCCAGCCGGTCAGCATGTTTTAGTCTTCATGTGCAGAGTCTGTACTTCCAGGAGTGTGTGACTGTCCGCGTACGGTTTGTGTGTGTGTGATATAATTATCCCTGTGAGCTGCAGTGATACGGAGCCAACCATTCACATCCCTGTCACAGCAGGACAGCAGTGGAAATTCTAGTGGGGCTCTTAAGACCAACAGAGCAGCCAGAAGAAAAAGAGCCCGACTTTACGCTGTTCACATGAAATTATAAAGGATTCATGTTGTTAATTCTTACACCTTCACTCCACCAATATGGTTTGCAGCAAGTTAGAGCAAGACAAAAAGACAAAAGCTAAATACATGCTTCTTAAAGGAGACACAAATATCCTCCTCTATTGTTAAAACCTCAGAAGCATCCCTTGCTGACAGACAGGAAAGCCAAAGTCAATAAAGCTCTTGCTGAGGCCCAGATAAATCTAAAGTACTGTTCAGGGTGGTGTGCCAAAATCTGTCAGGCGACTGATAAAATCGAACAGGAAATGGCCTCTTAGAACGAAGCATGATAGGTTAGTAACGACAGATTCGCTGATGTTTTTTTAAAAGCTATCTATCAAATAGATTAGGCTGAGGTTGATAAACCCAGCTATTATGTCACTTGGAAAGCTCAATATAGTGAAAACAAGAAGGTAACTTTAACAGAGTCCAGGCCAAAGTCTGCACACACAGTGCCTTTATAAACTTTTCTGTCAAAAAATCATTTTTTTAACAGCTAGATGCTCCTAACAATGAACTTTTGCTACTTAAGTTTATTAAAGTGGAAACTGTCTCTTTCCAAAGCTTCTTTTTCCACTTGAGTGAATGAAACAAGGATATTTTTTTTGTTTTGATTTTTGTTTTTTTTTTACTCATCACAGATGCTGTTTTGCTTTCAGATCCCACACATGCATGCACCGCGTTTTAAGAACACAGCTTCTGGGACTAATTAGCATTGAACGCTTACAGTTTTTACTGTTTGTGAATTGCTTTGGTATTCATTTCATTTCCAATAAACCTAGTTATCCTTTAGATAAATCTGCACATTGCACTGTTTTTTAAAGAAGAAGCTTGGGTTTAAACTCAGTCACTTGAGTCATTTGCACTTGAGGTTCACAGAAGCAGATCACACTGATTTACTATTAAATTTCTTAGCTAGTTTAAAACAGGGACATCTTGATCCAATGTTAAACATTGACTCAGGGTTTGCTATTTGGGACGAGATGGAGTGGGAGATTAACATTTCAATAAAATAAATCTCTTAGAAAGGTTTTCTACACCTTTCAATTGATTATCAAGTTAAGGCAGGTTTGAAGAATAGAATAAGTAAAATTTGACTGATAAGTGCAGATATGCATTTTTTGGGGGGGTTGAGTTGAATTAATATTAACCATGATGAAATTGAATTAACTATGCTGAAGCAGCATACTGAGGCTGACCTTCAGAAACTTTGGTTTGGAAGGTCAGACCAAAGTTTGACCTTCCAAAAGGTCAAACTTTGACCTCAATGAAGATCTTTACAATCTTCATTGTAAAGAAGGAAGATTGTTCTTTGTCGGTAACTGATTCATGACACTAATGAAATGTAGTTTGTTATTTTACTTAACTTGCAGCTATACAAGCATGATCATATTTTGCTTAACTTCAGATTAGCCTAATATTTGTAATGACGCAGACCTTTTGCTATCAGGTACCAAAAAAAAAAAAAAAAAAAAAAAAAAAGTTCAAAATAGGAATCAGGAATTGAATGGAAAAGCTGCAGGATTAAAATCTAAACATGTTCATAATTTACAAACCGACACGATCTGCAGGTAAACCTAAGTAACACTCAGCAACCACAAACCTAATCATAATTAATGTCAGATAACTGAAATACCGCCATGTTCATTACTGTACAGTGCTGTGAGAACACCTTCATACAGGCCTGACTTATTCTGCCAGTGAAGGAAACACTCCCTTTCAGCTGCCTGGCCTCTCATTCCACCGGCCTCTTCAATTACTCCATTGTCATTTCGCCACAGCCAACTACTTCAACATCCCAAAACTAATTGGTTTTGTGCACACGTCTCAAAAGTACACACACAGACTCAGAGCGGTAGGACTCGTTTGAGCACACAAACGGAGGTGTCAGGGGCTCAAGGACTGAGAATGAAAGTGTAAATGAAAAGCAGTCATCAGGGAAAAGTCCCAACTCTGATCCTGCAAGAGCACACGGCTAATACAATACATCTGTGCTATATGCTAACCTCTAGCAAAGATGCCGCCATTATCTGCGCCACACAGCAAGTGACGCAACCTTGACAGAATTACTGCTGTTGCATCAAATTTAACATCTCTGATTTAAAAAAAGAAAAGCGTGACATTCTCTCATGCCTGGCATCCTAATTAACTCCCATAATCAGCACTATTGATGGCTCCTGCAATCAGAGTTTGTGAAGCTTGATATGGCCTTAATGGAGCAGCAGGGATCCCCTGCAGGCGTCTGAATGGGGAGGTTATAATGACAAGAATGGCTTCATATACGCTGGAAAGTGAAGAGGAGAAAATGGAAACGCCTGGAAGAGTTTGTTTTTTCTGAGGATGTGCCTATTCATGCCAAGTAGCGCATACAGTTGTCTGTGCCATTAAGCAGCCAAGAGGAAGAGGAAGGTTTCTCAAAATGTTTGGCTCTGGAAGGTTCTTTGCTGATCATGAAACAAACAAAAACAGGTGGAGAAATGTATGCTGAGGTTTTGTTTTTGAGCAGGATTGTGAATTACGGTGGAGGACGCAAGAGGCTTGGCATTCATTGGCTCTCGCACGCCCTTCTTTGAGCCACTGCTTGATCACAATAGAAATTCCACAAGCTGGCTTCGGCGCGGGTTTCCCCTAATCTTCTCATTAGCCTTTATAATTGGGAAACCATATGCAAATAATTGGTGTGGTTAACATATGAACTGGCATCCTGTTGTTCGGGGCAGACCTCGCAGTTCAGAAATGAAACCGGGCCTTTTATCTGCACTGTACAATGCGAGACAATGAGACATCAGCCATTGGCTCCTCTTTAAATACTGTACTTTGTTTCTGTTCTCCTCTTTCAGCTTTTTCATTTTAGGTGAACAAAGCAGTTCAAAGCAGCAAGGGCTTTTATGTAAAGAGATCCCATACACTTTGTTTGTACATCAAAGCTTTTGTCTGAGAACAACATGATCAGCATTTAATTTTTGCCCGTGATGTGGGCTCCATCAGTCAAAATCCAATATGCACTTTGATGATAATAAAAGCTTCCCAAGCCTTTAACAAGCAGTAAAAAAAAATAATAATAATTTTTCTCCCCTGCACACACAGATGTATTAAGAATGGTAGAGTTCTGGTGGAAGAGGTATTGCAGGCACACAACCGTATACTTGCTGCGAGCCTTTAAGGCAAGGCAACCATAATTTATGCGTCACTATTTCTTTCCCCAGTATTCTTGCTGCCAATGAAAATTGGCTGTCATCATGGGAACCACATGCTCTAATGTTTTTTTTTTCTTTTTCCAAGCTACTGAAAAACCAAACACGAAGACGATGTGGCATCTTCAAAACCGTCCCACACCGGCTTCGTGGAAGCACTACAGAACCTCCCCAGATTTCGACACAAAACATCTCTTTGACATCTGGTGCTAATGCAACATGTCCGGCAATTTGTTTAGTTCCCCTCCTTTCAGCGCACAGCCCATTGGCATTCACGGAGCTGCCTCCACATACACGGCAACGACACTCCAGGATTTGCTCCCTGTCCCCTGTGTCCAAATGCTAATCAGCAATGGCGCCGGTGCTTCTGAGAGGGTCTCTCTCTTTAGCATGCAGATGGATGCAGCAGCTCTACATGAGATGGTGTTAACAGAGGGATGCTGGCCTGTTCGGCTTCTTGGGAGAAGAGGAATTATGCTTTCATCTTATGATTGGCGGGGAAAAAGATCGTATTATTGCAAAGTAATTTCTTGAGGCTGCACTGACATGCCCACTGAAGTTTTCTGCAATCTGGCTGCCAGAATTGTTTGAAAGTCATCAGGAACTTTCTTATGTTTTGTTTTCAAGTCGCTAGTCATTACTGCCGTTCTGGTGTTGTTGAGCAACAGTTGTCCAGGTTTTCTGAGAGGCGGTGCAATGGATTACAAGACTTCAGCTGTGGATACTTTTATCACACTTGTCAATGCTTCTGAATGTAACAGGTTCAGAGGGTCAGAAACCGACCAGCGTGTGCTGTGTCATAGAAATTAAAAGTGGCCTATTTTTTGACCCTTCCCCATGTCTGTTTCAGTTTATTTTTAACTCTAAGTCCAGTACCTCACGATTTTCAAATAAAGGCTTTTCATTCATGCATGAAAAGGCTGCAAATTTTAAGGAATAAACCTGGTTTTTGTCAGCCTCTAATAGGACACTAACAAAAAAAAACATTTTTAAGTTGGATCTTTAGCCAGTCTGAACTGGGAGCCTATAAGAAAGAGATAATTTATTCTTATTTCTAATCTTGAATCAGAAGCTGTGATATTCTGAATGGTTTCGATGATAACAGTGATTTCTTCACTTTTCTTCTGATTTTTCATCTTCATGAGCTCTCTTCGGGACGCTTTAGCTTCTTAAAAAGTAACATCTACATCAGGCGTGCAGGTAAAAACAGAATAGGTCTGTATATTACAGTTCCACTTATATTGTATTTGAAAGATGAAAAATAGTTTCTGCATCAGAATTATAATTGCCATAGCTGTTAGCTGAAACTTGGCAGTCTCTGCTCGACTAAATGACTTCACAAATTGTGTCTGCTTGAAAGTTTCTCGGGATGAACCACTTATGTTGTCTTTCATTTGACGTCTTTTCTTTTTTGTTTAAGTAAACACTGCAGGTATAGATAGGTCTTGGACAGGGATCAGTAAAAATTAGTTGAAAGCTCAAAGAAAAACTTCAAAAGACCTGAAAGCCTGAGAAACTGCTGGTCAACACAACTTTACAGCTTAAAAGAAAGCAAAGAAGCAAAGCATGAAATGAACAGGGGGAATTTCAGATCCCTTGTTTTTATATCAGTACTGTATGACAGGCTAACTTTGTCTTTCTATCTTTCTTGGTCTTTTAATTCTTTCACTGCCTTGTAATTCAAAACACAGGATGGCTGTGGAACCACTAAGCTAATTAGCCAATACTTTCTTTGCTTTTGTTTTTTATTTCTATGGTATTATTTGGTACGCCCAAAGCTTTTTGCTGGTCATAGTCCATGCATGCTTTCATCTTCTGTATTTGCATAGGCATCCACATTTTGACATTCATCATAGTTTTTCTCACACTAAACCAGAGCACGACATTATGGACAGAGCTCAAGTTTGCTTGCCCTCTCACATGACTGTTATGGGCGAAGCCATTCATATGCTGAGCAGACATTCATTGTGCTAAACAAATGCAGGAGAGTGAGAGGGATACATGGTGACTGGCTTCTTGAATAGCTAAAAGAACTCTCAAAATCCTCTGCACACAACATCGCAAGACACACTTCAGCTCCTGAAATCTAACAATTTCAAAAAATTCTAAAAGTTTACATAAAACTAATCTCCTCTTAGAAAGCATGCAAATCCTTTAAGACAACAGAAAGAAACTTCCATGCATAATTCGCACTCTAATTTGCGATTCATTTCTTTGGTTTTACAGATCGACAAATGGTAGAAAGTGTTTGCAAGCTAAACATAGATACTCCAATCCAATTTTGGCAAGCTGGATGAGTGCAAAATTTCACTCCAAAGGGCACTCTGTATCCATGGCAATTCTAATGCTTTTAGAGCCATAGCCACACACACACAAAAAAAATTCAACTCTGTCACCAAATACACATATATAGAAAGAAGAGGGACAAAGAAACAAAACCATTTTCAGCTAAGGATTAATACAGAACAGAAACTCTTCTGTTGAAATCTGCTTGGTCAAAAAAAAAAAGAAAAAAAGCTCTCTCTACCTCCTCTTCGTCTAACAAAAGAAGTATGATTAAAATCTCAGTTTGGCACCATATCTTTACCGGATGGCTTTCTCTCCATCTGAAAGGTCTCGCCACACAGGGGCCAATATGTGGAGTTTATACTGAGCTTAAAGTCAGGGCGATACAAAAAGAGTCTGTTGCACAGGAAGTGTAGGACATGCTCACCACAGACTCAAGAAAACTAGAAGCTGTGAGGTTTTTGTTACAACTAGACTCCTGCGGGCCATGTCAGTAAAAGAGACGCAACAAAGCTGTCTATGGGAATCATACGAGTTACCAGTGAGTGGGGAAAAAACGTATTTCTAGAACAACACAATTGTATATTGGCTGATGAATTGTGCTGATCCAGCATGTAGGCAATGAATGATTGGCTATTTTAGCTGTCTGCACTTTGTGTTGTTTCAAAAGCTGCAAGCAGCATGAAGTAACCCTGCATGGACAGTGACTGTGGAGTAATTGTGCAAACTGCAACATTTAGTTCACTGGTGAGAAAGTAGTAGCTACTGCTTTACCTGTACAGAACATATATGTTGGCTATTTCAGAACCCAAAATCTTTCTACCAAGATGGCTGATATCACACGGTTAAAGAAGAAATTAGGAACATGCAACGATTTGAATTCCTGACTGTTGAATGTCTTGAAGAAAGTATCAGAAAACAAATATCTGATGTATTTTTCTTTTAATACCATCGACTAGACATTTTTATCATCCTCCACTAGACAATACTGATTTTATTGTCAACAGACATGGCAACCACTGCTCCCAATGCCTCAGAAAGGAAAACAACAATTGGCTGAACCAAAAGTTGCTCCATGATGTCATCCCTTAATTTGCATAACTGCCCATCTGGATTAAAGGTAAAAAAGAGATACAAATCACTGTGAGATTGAAATGAGATGAAATAAGCTTTTGTATTTTTAAATATTTGTTTCTCATACAGTTTAGTTTAGTTCTTTAAATGGTTTTTAACTCTAAGGTCTAATTCGGAACAGACAACAAGCAACAGCAAAACCATTTCTTCCAACAAGCTTCACAATAATAAGTTTTAATTCAACTCAACACCTTATTGCTTCTTTTGTTTGCTTGTTTTTCTCAGCTATTGTTCTTTCCCTCGACAAATCTCCACAGAACATTCTACACTCCTCAGCAAACTTTCTACTGAAGTCTTGCTTCAGAAAAACACACAAGGTGTGACAGTGGAAGTTATTCCCTTGTTGTTGTGGGTGGGGGGGAAAAAGTAAGTGAGAGGCCGCAGGGTTCCTCATGCACACCAGCTACTGTCTGTATTCATGGAAACTTTTGTGTGAAAGTAAAAGAATTAAATCAAAATGGTTTAAAACTTTATACACAGCAGTGATTCTTTTTAATTTGAATATAGTTTAAAGTTATTTGTTTTTAATTCTACGATAATTGTAGGAACCTGGGATAAAACTGGAATTCTGCTTTCAATCTATGTAACATAAAAATTTAAACTTTATAAAAAGCAGAGAGTTTAATCAGCCATCTTGATAGCGAACCCTTTAGTTTCATTAAAAAATATGTATAGTTATTCATAGGTATCCATGGTTTTACCAAGTGTATTATATTGCTTGTGCCCCCACCAGGCTAAGATTACTCATTTAAGTCTTCTTAAAATGTATGCATTTTTTAAGACCTAATAGTTGGTGTTGAGGGCTGCACAGTGGCGCAGTTGGTAGCGCTGTTGCCTTGCAGCAAGAAGATTCTGGGTTCAATTCCCAGCCCCAGTCTTTCTGCATGGAGTTTGCATGTTCTCCCTGTGCATATGTGGGTTTTCTCTGGGTACTCCAGTTTCCTCCCACAGTCCAAAAACATGTCAGGTTAATTGGCCTCTCCAAATTGCCCCTAGGTGTGAGTGTGTATGCATGGTTGTTTGTCTCTGTGTTGCCCTGCGACAGACTGGCGACCTGTCCAGGGTGACCCTGCCTCTCACCAAATGTTAGCTGGAGATGGGCACCAGCACCTCCTGACCCCACTAAGGGACAAGGGTGTAAAGAAAATGGATAGTTGGTGTTCAGGTATTAATCTTCTAATCTTTCAATAACACATAATTATCAAGTGATATTTTCAAATTTCCTGTCAACTTTAAACATCTTTTAACTCGAAAACAAAACAAGCCGCTGGATGAATGACTACCCTACAGCCCCAACCACCAGGCTTAGCAAGGTTTTTGGGGGAAAACTTTGGTATGAAATGGAAGTGAGTTGTAATAAAATGATAACGGGTGAGTGAGGAAACTTATACAGAGTCAGTTGTATGAGAGACTTTGAGTTTTCACTGCAGGCTTTTTGAAAATATACAATACTATTCAAACAATCATAATAAAAAAAATATGTTTGCACAACACCTTAAAATCGGCAATGCGCAATGTTTTCTGTTCTATATGATAAGGAAGTAATTAGATATGTAAATCCTTAAAATTATATAATGAGCTATATCAGTACAAAATGTAATGAATATTATGTATCTGTCCAGATTCCAGCCAAAAAAACAGCTAAATTGCACTAAGTGATGTCAATCAAAATCCAGCTACAAAATCAGAAAAGAAAAGTGACTGCGTGTTCAGACAAGCTGCCACCCGCTCACGGTTCCAGAACATGTAATCTGAAAGTGTCACAAAGCCGAGGAGAAAGTAAGCTGTGAGAAAATCCGCTGCAGGTGGATGGAGCCAGCCAGTTTACAGCTGATGAATGGCACCTCGACATTCACGCCACACAATAGGCCTCTCCTACAGTTCTCTCTTCCTCATCGTCCTCCAACAGCTCCTTCCACTCCACCCCACCTGTGTCTGTGAAAGGTCAGCGTGGAGGAGGGTCTTCACCTCCCCTCCCTCCAGTCCTCCAGACCTATAGCTCCCACTCCACAATCATCCCAAACACTGGAGCCTGGTCCCAGGAAACTCAATCAAAGCGGGCTTCAGAGGACTGGAGACCTCTTAAACCCCTCCATTGTCTCCAGAAGGTCTCGCCACACCGCGGCAGGTCCATATGTAACACTGTAAGAGGAGTTGCTCATTACTGCCTGTCCTGGGTTTTACTTTGTGTCTTTTGTATTCATGCCTGAAAAATCCAGTTGCCCAGCTGGGCCAATAAAAGAGAATACAAGGGTATAGAGAAAAATAAGAGAGAAAAGTAGAAAAAGGCAATTAATTTGCTAGCAGGAGGAATGACAAGATGCATTTGTGGAATCTGAGATTGACCTTCTGATATATATATATATAAACAAGACAAATTGAAACTGTTGTTTGAACTCTGATTTGTCAATATAGGTGTCTTTAAAGGCATTTGTTGCTAATTTCCCCGTCATCCCAGGAGTTAGAGCACTTCCTGACAGACACACCACACCACAATGTGGGTGAATGTCAGAGCAATCCATTATCACATAAAGAAAGCACTATGTAACAGCCCCCTTCTCTTTCTCCTGGCCCCTCCCCAGCTCTTTTCAGATACAGCAGGTGAATACAAATTATTTCCCCTTCGCTGCTTTCCAAAAGGACTCACCATCCAATTTTAGACAAACAATAGTCCTTTCAAACTGTGAGAAAATCAAATTGTAGGTTTTTTTTTTTTTTTACTATTGTCGAAGGAAACAATCAGGAATAATACCAGAAGTGAGAAATGGAAGAGATGGGTTTTTTTCCCCCCTAATATGTTATACATTTGTGTTTTATATCTGCAAATGACATAAATTAGTTTGTACAACTGCTAAATTGCAACAAAGTATTTTAAAAGCCCTGAATCAAATGTTCTCAGCAAGATTAGGTGAAGTGTGTATTTTGTATTTCCTAGAAATGCACTGATAAATCAAAATCTGTCAATTTTAAGATTAATTGGCCTAGACCAGTGAGGGTTCAGTCAGAAAATACCTAAAAGTTACATTAGCAACATATTAAAAAAGACTTAGAAGGCAGAGCATGCTGACCAAATATCTGACTCGGTGCTGGGCGGTTTGCAGGTTTCCTTAGATGTTTAGCCTGATTAAAGGGTCAATTATGCACAATTAAATCCACTTTAGAACCAGGATTCACCCAAATACACAAGAAGAAATGCAGCACGCCACCTATTATGTTAATAATGCGTACCTCCAGCACTGATCCAACCATTTGGGAAAATCTGAAGGAGCTTTGATTATATTAGCTTTAACCTTTACCAGCCTATTTTCAGGAGGGATGTCTTCTCAACAAACACATTTATCTGCTTTACAACTCCAGGTGAAGCAGACAAACCTGAAAAAAAAAGAAAAAACGTCTTCTTCACTTCACATGTCCCTTCCAACGGATTTAGAGGGGACGTAGAAACCTGCGACTGCTGAGCAAAAATGAAACAACAGGGAAAATACTGCCTCCCTTAAGCAGCAAGCAGATGACCCCATTTCATTTGAGCTGACGGATTCATGAAATTAAAGAGGGTTTTGGAGATTAAAGAATAAAACAGGAAATCTCTGGCAGGAAGTAGTTGAAACCAATTGCTGGCGCCTCACCGAGACACGTTCCTGTACGTCTCATGGGTACGAACGATCGAAGAGATTGAGCAAAGCGTTCCCACAAAAAAACAGTCTGTGAAACTCTTTTTGTAAGTTTACACGATAAAGTGTAAAAAAAAAAACACACACACACACACCTGGGACCTAAAGTATAAAAAAAGGCTTCAGGTTGTATCAGCTTTTCTCCAATTTGTCTATCACTGAGACAGTCTGCGCGAGCGGCGGTTTGCCCAGGGGGCGTTGCAGCTCAGACAAACACAGCTCCATCCCTAAGGATCATCTGACCCCATCAGAAGTAATGGCCCCAACACAAACTGCTCCATCAGCCCTCGTAAGTTAAGTAGTGATTCCAGAAAAAAAAAAAAAAAAAAAAAAAAAAAAAAAAAAAAAATAAAAAAAAATAAAAAAATAAAAAATTATAAAAA
>NW_015112754.1:301893-309375 GCF_001443285.1 Poecilia latipinna | reverse complement strand
AAGAAAACGCCCCCACCACCCCCGGAAAGTAAAAAAGGGATTCAAAAAAAAAAAAAAAAAAAAAAAAAAAAAAAATATATATATATATATATATATATATATATATATATATATATATATATATATAGCTCTCATTTAACACTAACAGTGCACCCAGCTTCCGCTAATAGCCTCCGTTCGGCGTTCGGAGGGATGAGGCCAGTCTCTAATGCAGAGGAAGCCTTCTCTGAGTGTCGGCTAATGGTTGGGCGAGGCTGTGGAGGAGCTTATTCAGACTGCCTCTAGGAGTCAGATAATTAACATAAACATGCTGACACAGTCGGGTCCAAAAGTCCTGCTGGTCCGGGTGATCAGAGGAGATTCTGGTTGTCCATAAGTGCATGAGTCAAATAAGGCTGAGGAAGAAGTGACTTCTTGAAGAGACAATCCTTTAGAAAGACACAGTTCAGGAAGGCATGTTAATTTACTTCATGTGATTTTCTGAGACAGCTTTTCAGATCATTTCATTTCATTTCTCCTCAGTAAAGCAATATATTTGATGACCACAGGCTCCTTTAAACCAGCGTTATGTTTTAAAGTCTGCTGTGTCCTCAGCAGTTCTACAGCTGAGAAGAATCAGCATAAATATACACAGACATGAACTGATCAATCTGACGTTTAATTTGTTATTAGCGGGCTTGCACATGTAAATGCGACTTGAGACTTTGGCGAAAATTGCAGCACGGAACGTAAAAGTACCTGTGTTACTTATTCATAACTGATTCATAGAAAACAATGACGAAAAACACATGTGCAGATGTAACGGTGCCTGTCAAAAGTCATTAAAACCTGAAAGACTTTTATAATAAAACGAGAAATGTGAATTCTCTCAGCGACTTGGATGCGATGTGCTGATCCATGTCACTGCGAAATGAACCAATAACAAAATAAATGGGAAAAATAGCATATTGGTACGTCTAAACTTGACGTGATTTGCCACGCAGAAGAAATCTAAACACAAACGTCTGCGTGCTGCTTGCTTTTTCGGAGCGCTGTCACATTGCATCACTTATTCTTCTCCTACTTTCCCAGCAGAAGAATTTTCTCGTTAGAGTCGGCTGAGAAGCAGGTGAGCCGGCGGTTACATCTACATTCAGGCATTTGTATTCCACGCCGACACCCGGGGAGCCGCCTGTTTACAGTGATGAGCATATAGGCTCAGCCTTGAACCGAGGCTCTCATAAATCATTTGGTTTCTAAGAAGGCCACTCCAAGCGCACAGATCCAACCAGCTACAGACAACAGCAGCAGGACAATCATCTCTGTCCCGAAGCCAAGTCGATACCCAGACATGCAGATGAATCAGACTTCAGGAGTGAGGGAAAACAAGACTCCAAGGCACTTTGAGGAAAACATTTTTTCACTTTCCGCATAAACAGGCATTCTTTACAGAAAAACTGTCCTCATCTAAGCTAATCTGTTTAATTACTATGTGTTATGTTTAAGTGAAATATTCACCTTCCTGAACATTTCCTTTTCTTTTGTCTTAATTGGAAATTAAAAAGAGAAAAAGACCAAGAAATAGATTACCCCAATAAAAGCACAATTTCATTGTAAAAGTTGTCTTAAACCTTTCATTGAAGAGATAAATGAAAATATTAATTTTGATTATGTGTGCATTTTCTTCCTGATCAGCCTTTAAACCGGTCAGTCGTAAATTTAAAACTCAGATTAGGTGACTAGTATTACCAGATCGCAGAAAACACAAACACTTTTCAAACTGTAAGCAGTTAAAGAGAGAAAAAAAAGACTCAAAGTTAATTATACTTAATATCAACAAGGTGTTTAAATGTCAGAGGGAGATCAGAGAAACGTATCAAAAAGAGGTTATCCTCTGTGACATTTTATCCTGTATATCTGTTTAATTTAAAGAAAGACAGAAAGCTGCAGATAACAGAAAGGCCGAGGACATTGATATTGAGTTTTGGGAAGTGTTTTGGAACATGTTGGAGTCGGAAATGTTGGAAACTTTGTAAAAAGTCTCAGCAATAAATAGGAATGCTCTTTCAGTAATACTTGCTATGCTAATGGCGACAGCTTCTCTCAAACACTGTGTGTCATCTGCTCTGCTTTTAATTGGCTAGAAAAAATTTTTTTTAACACTTTTCTTATGATTTGTAAGAAGAAGCTCTAAAATAGACATAGTCTAAAATTCCCATCGGTTTTTAAAACAATTACAAAGTCTGATCTGAAAAAGCAGCTAAATCCAACAACATCAGATTTGGACAATCAACTAAGTTTCAGATTATCGTGCAGAAGGTGAGAATGGAGGTTAAAACTAAGCAGTGAGGAAGATTGAGCAGATGTGAGGAACTGAGAGGATGGAGATACGACCTCAGAAACAAAACAGACATCCCCAGGCTGTCAGTTTGAGTAAGCGTCACACAAAGACAACTTTCTCCAGCATCCCTGAAAAAACGGTGAAGAAGAGCAGATGCCCCGTCGAGAGGGGCCTCCACTACCACTTTCTCACCACTCCGCCTGTTTTCGTCTAAAGCTGTCTTTGTATTCACCCATTCATCTATTTGTTTATTCATGTCCTCTCTTTCTAAAACCAGTTGTCTCTTCCCTGCGTGTCCCTGTCCCGATTCTGCTTCTCACACAACCGCAGAGACAGAAAAACAGGCGCATCCACAGACACCTTCCTTCTCCTCGGCAGCAGGCGCAACGTGCACGGGGAGGCCTGCTGAATCAGTTTACCGTCAGAGAATTGCCAGGCTCTCATCAAAAAGACACCTCGGAAAGATCTCGATGCGCTCGCCCGAAACGACGTGTGCTAGGAGCGGCCCTGGGGCCCGACGTGAACGTGTGAATCCCACCGCTCATCTTGATCTCGGAAATTCAGCAGCTTTACCGCTGAAGGTGTGAGAGAAGATGGCCAATAACACAAGAAGGACTCTGTCTGAAAACGAAAAACTGCAGACAGATTGAGAAAAGGAACCAAACATGGAGAAGCAGCATTCAGTCTCTATGCACCACAAATCTGAAACCAACTACCAGAAACTACAAAACAGCCAAAACACTGAGTTCCTTTTATTAGCAGTAAATGGAAAATTGCTCAATATACTTGATCTGTTTGCTTGATGATTTTGATTATGGCAAATGACAACATGTATGTTTATTGCTTGTCTCATAATTTATGACTGTATTATATTTTTATAACGTAAAGCGCTTTGAACTGCCTTGTTGCTGAAATGTGCTACGCAAATAATTTAGACTTTTTTGGCACTTCACTCAAACGAAGTGAAGAATTCACCTACCGCTGCCTATAAGCCGAATATTTCAGAGATGTAAAAAGCTTTGTTTTGCTTCAGTATAATCCGTTGTGTATTCTCACACATTATCTCTTTAGGGGAGGGTCAGCGGTCGTTTTTGTTTGACTGAAAACACTGGAGACATGCGAGAAAACAAAGAGGGAGGGAAATGATGCAACAAAAGGCCTGCCAAGATGTGATTGAGGCATGTTGCAACTCAAGGTCGGTATTCTTCTCAGCATGGACGCTTCTTTTAGTAGAAGTTAAAAAAGAGAAAAAAAATTTGAAATTCCCAAATCTCACATTTTTCTAACATGCCTTCCACCTTTGGCCTTTCAGAGCCTCTCTGCCTTCAGTTTTATCTTTAGTACGTGAGTGATGTGGTTAGCTGGAGAAACCTCCTCCTCTGTTGAGTAAAATCAGAAAGCATGTTCTCTTTTTGAGATATTAAATATTCAACTTGCAACTAATGGTAACAGGAGACATAAAATCCCATCTTCTCTTAGTTTATTAAAAAGCAATTTCATATAGTCACAAGTGAAATATAATAAGAGTACTACCGGGTTTGGTGGTCTATTCTAGCAGGTGACGTTTTTGGAGAATACAATAATAGATCAGTGGTCTCTAATTTAATTATTTTTTTTCCAGTAATCAGTTGTTAAGATGTACAGTAGTGTGAAAAAAGTATTTGACCTGAAACAGATGTCTCCTGTTTCTGCTTTCTGGTCAGACTTTCATGTTTCAGATCAAACACTTCATGTGTTTGATCTGAAACACTAGATTGGCTAGATTGGTTTGCTATCCAAACCAATCTAGCCCTGTATTAAAATGTAAATTACCCTTTGACAAAAGGGCAGAAAAGCAATAACAACCTTTTTTTGAATTAAAAAATGATTAACATAATTGATTTGGGGCGGCTGATTTCAATTTCAGTAGCCACTCTGATTACTGCAGAGTCAAGAAACCCCTAGCAGGACCTGTCTGATCCCCAATAGCTGCACTTTTGACACCAAAGTCGATCGTTTTGAGAGGTATGTGTCCTGCTACGTTTGCCGTTCAAGTGACACAGTATTTCAGAAAAATATTCTACAAATAAACATCGAGTTGGTGGGGTCAGAGTCTGGAAGTGCTTTGCTTCTTCAGGACCCGGATAACTCGCAGCAACTGAATAGAGAGTTCAGTCACCAGTCAATTTCAGCTCATGTGCACTTGAAGGTGCTGGAGTGGCCTAGTCAAAGTCTGGACATAAATCGGACTGAGATGCTGTAGCATGACCTGAAAGGTTATTCTGGACCAAAAACCTTCCAATGTCATGAACTGAAACAGTTATGCGATTACTTTCCCCCTTATGGCAAGATTGGTTTGTATAGCTTTTATTCCTTTTACTTGTAATCATTATTTGAAAAATGTTTTTTTGGTATTTCCTCTGGTTTTCTCTGACTCATGTAAAAATTTGACTGGTTGTCTTTGAAACTTTGGAGTTCATCATTACTCCGGCTCTGTTTTCTACGTCTTCTTCCCCATGGTGCATCTTAATTTCTCTGTGATGAACATCTTTTCATTCTCCAGATTCCTGATCTCCTGGACAGTTTTCAGACTTATAATGAGGCTGAGGTTTTTCATGTGTGAGCATTTGCATCTTTGATGTGTCCATCAAATTTTCAATGCGGATCCGTATTTCTAATTTTCAAGCTCATTCAAATCAACGTTGAAGCATCTGGGGGTTTTTTTGTTTGTTTTTTTGTTTTTAAATATCTGTCCCTAAAACAACTTTAGGAATTATTTAATGCTTGTCTGTCTTTTCAGAGATCCCCTTCCTCTTAAATAGTCCAAAACGTCAAAACGTTAGCTTGGATATGGTGTAGCTGTCATGAGCAACAGATACTGATCAAAGTGACCTCAGTCTTTGAATAAATGATTATTTACTTTAATCATTCATAGTCCAGTTTAATTTGGTTAATGTGTATCGCACCAGTTCATAGCAAATTTCATCTTGAGGGAGTTTAGCAAGACAAAACGTTTCCATTTACATCCAAATCTATAACACTTGGGTCCAAAATCAGTTTATATCAATTCAGCACAATTCAAATATATATTTAGATTCTGATATATTTACATGCACTCCCACTCAGTTTTGATTCTATTACAGTGCAGTCGAATTCAAACGTCAAAGTGATGGAAGTGGAAGTAAAGTACCATTTTCATTAACATTTGTATCATCTTCCTTCTTCTGCTATCCATTATTATAGCTCTGTGGTATAAATTAAGTCAATAATTATTTTAAATGCCGTCCACTGCTTATAAGATACTAACTACTGATAATAACTCCACAGGACCCCAGTTCAAAAAACGTAAGCCAATATTTTAAGGCTTCTTCACTGTAAGATAGTACTTAATGTTTGTACACATCCCCACACCTCCCATTCTCAACATAATGTTTAGAAATAAATCTATTATTTATTTTTGTTTTAGTTAGCTAAATTTACTAAAACAAAATGTAAGAATTAGAAAGACTAAGAGTCCGATACTATTCTGATGTTAAATTATCTCTTGTACCAGAGTGTTTTCTTTCTTTCTCTCTTTCTTTTTCCCACCCATCCCTATTTGGCATCCAAACACTGAAATACGGATGCCACACTCTCGAACAAGCATGTGAGAGAAACTGGTTGAACGACAGCAGCTCGGAGGTAAACAGAAACCTCTGCGGCCTTCTAATGGAGGGCTCTGGCCCTGAATGCAGCTGTTCACAATAGACGCTTCACGCCTCACTGTGTTTCAAACCACAAAATTCAGTGTGCTGCTCCCGAGTGTGGTCCTCTGTGACTCGGCCATTGAAAACTGTAGACTCAGCCTCTCTGGCCCACGGCACACATTCACGCTGCCACAGCGCGATGACACGGGTGAAATGGAAAGAATTCAGAGACAAACGGAACGACGGAGAGGAAAGCGGAGGCAGAGAGGAGCGCGGCAACAGGCATGTAAATGGATGAGCCCCCACCAGCATAAATAAAACGAGTGTAGCACCAACACAAGAGGCAGGATTAGCTTCGAGCCAACTGAGGGCCTCGGCGCTGAGCTCTGCCGCGCAGCGCTCCCCCGCCTGACGCGGCGCGCCGCGAGGGTGACGTGGGATCCCTCCTTCACAGCCTGCTGGACGGTGGACACACGTCACTCCATGTCACCTCACTCAAAGAGCATCAGATCAACTCCCCGCTGGATCGTAGACACGCTTTCAGAGCAGCACAATGAGGGGGGAAAGCCAAAGGTCATGAAGGGTTGAAGCCAGTTCTCTGTAACATCTTAGAGTTCAGAGAAAATGTTTTCATTACGTCATGGAAAGCCACAAATTACTCTGATGTATTTTATTGGGATTCTTATGCAAAAGACCAGAACGAAGTAGCAAATAATTATAAAGTGGGAAAAAAATATATACATTTTTTAAAAAGTTGTTTTTTTTTCTTCATAAGTAGACTTGTAGATAGTCAGGAGTGCATTTGTGTTCAGACCTCTTGAGTCAAAACTTGTAGGAATACAAATTGCAACTTTAAGATCTTGCCACATAATCTGAATTGGATTTAGATCTGGACTTTGACCAGCGCATTAACTCTGCATGTTCAGACTCGTAGCCCCAGTCTCAGGTCTTTTGCGGCCTCCATCCAGCTTCTTAATAACACTCCCCAGCTTTCCTTGCCCAAAACTGTCACCCTGCGTTTCACAACAGGAATGATATGTCCAGCTTTGGTACCAGATAAGAGTTCAAATACTGCTTTGTGAGATGTTCAAAGCTTGATCTGCAGCTTTGTAACCCAAACCTGCTCTAAATATCTCCACAGCTTTAAACTCTGGCACTTTGCAAGACATGTTTCCTTGGTAGTAATGATGTTGCTTGTTTGCACATGTAACAAACCTGTGATGTCTTTCCAGAACAGCTGTATTTACACTGAGCTCAACTTCTACACAGGTTATCTAATAAATAGGTGAGCAGTTGGTTCTATTGAAATGTAATAATGGGGTGTAATGTAAAGATGGCTGAACATCTGAACACCTCTCTCCTCAGATTATCATTTGTAAAAACAGATTAATTTAGGGCTACACAATATTAGAAAATTGCTATAGCAGATATAGATCCATATTTTCCTCTAACTGCTTCCTAAACTCTATGGTAGCATCCAGTGGTGGAGAAAGTACT